>NC_053389.1:40312757-40558330 GCF_905171765.1 Bufo bufo
GCCGTCATGGCTGGACACACATGTGCTGAAAATTACATTGGTTGTGGCCATGTTTATGAACAACTTAAACCCGTTGTGAGTTGGGGAACCTCATTTTTTGTCCCAGGATTTTCCTTCCAAACTGCATATGATATGGTGCTTGTCATGGCTTCCCAAAACACTAACATTACATACCAGTCTGGAACAGAAATTGTAACTAAAGAGGTGACTGCAGGGGATCTAATTCAAATTAACGTAACTGTTTCTTCACCTCTATCCATCCAAAGCACTCATGGCATCCAAGTTTTGCTTCATGGTCTCGGTGGGATTAATGAGGGCAAAACATTTGGCTCATTCCTTACAAGCATCCCAGACACTGATTCATATGGCCTTGGCTATAGTGTAATTGGAGAAGAGAAATTTGATACAAATTTGGGTGTGATCATAGCCAAAACCTCAACTGCTCCAGGAATTCAATTTGATAACAAATCTCCTAATGATATAGTGTGGAAGGAATTTCCAGGATCTGAATTTTCCTGGGCAGAATATAGCTATGGCTATAGTGAATTTAGTACTGAAATTATTCAGCATGCTACAGTTCCCTTTGGACTCTTAAGTATTGGCTATACCTTGAACATGGCCTATGGATCTTTGGCTCCTTGTTTTAAAGGTACATTTAATATTAACCCATTCATTTATTTTTAAATGTCTTATTGAATCTCATAAAGGAAACAGGTTCTTGGCAATAACCAAAGACAATTACCTTTCCCAACTAGTTCAGAACCCGACTAGAGGGACAGCCATTCTGGACTTAGTATTAACCAATAGACTTGACAGAACAACTGATGTGCAGGTTGGGGGACACCTGGGAAATAGTGACCATAAAGTAATAACCTTCCAATTGTCATGTAAAAGAATGTTTCTTTATGGAGAAACAAAAATACCAAACTTCAAATAAGCAAAATTTAGCCAAAAGGGAGGCCATAGGCCAAACTAACTGGGACAAAGTCCTCAAAAATAAAAATACAGCCACAAAATGGGATATTTTCAAATGGAGTCAGTATGCCATATTCTTTCATCTTTCAATAGCATAAATAGTGTGCTGATTGAGCCCCCCCGGCCCCCAAAATATATATCCCAATTGTACATTGAAAGTGTAACTCCAATTATAAACAAGATTTAAGGAATGAATAGTATAGGTCAATGTAAAAAAAAACTTTGTGATGTATCTTATTAAATAATTATGCTCCCTCATTGGCTTCTCAAGGTGCTTTCCTACTTTTTCCTGTCACTTAGCTTCACTATAATAGCTTCAATTATCATCTCCTGTCTTATACACAAAAGTCTATAGAGAGAGAAGAAGGGATGAGGAGGCTGCTGCCAGCTAGTAAGTAATTTTTTACCTCACTCTGAACAGTGATAGAGCATTATCTTACTAAATAGTAAAGTCAAAAGTGTTAAGTGTAGCCGAGCTAAGAAACTGCAGTTTGTTTCTTTCATCCAGCAACCTCCTCCTCTCCCTCTCTCCATAAAAATGAAAGTAAGAGCAAAACAGACTGATAAAAATGGCAAGGAGCACTTCAGCAATATTTATTACAAAGTTTCTTATATTCATCTATACTATTCATTTATAGAATGTTTTATTTTATTTTAACATATCTAAATTAATATCTATAGGTGTTGGGCGAGCATGCTCGGCTGAACACCAGATTGTATTAAGCATCGCTATGCTCGGCACATAGCGCTGTTGGGACAAATATTGCGTGTGCTCGAAAGAGATGCTCAAGTCAGTGTATTTAAATCTAATTTAGCTTCTATTTCTGAAAAGTTTCTGGTGGGATTTGAACTCAGAACCTTCTACATTACAGCCAAGTACCTTAACCACTACACTATAGAGTTACAAAAAAAAAAAGAGTATTCCTATAAAGCAGTAATCTCATATTTTGTTTATTTTTTTAACAATTGGCCATGCAGGTCTATAAGTGGTTAAGGTTCTTGGCTATAATGTAGAAGGTTGCGAGTTCAAATGCCGCCGGAATTTTTGAAGTGGAAACAGCCTGAATGTCGCTACCTCTTTATATAGCAGATCGCGGGGGTGACCGCAATCGAACCCCTGCCAATCTAAAATTCATAACCTATCCTGAGGATAGATAGTACAAAAAATATGACGGCAGCATCTCCAATCCAATAAGCCTTTATTCACACACGGTGCATGAAACAGTACACACGGTCCAGATACAGCAATGTTTCGGCTACATACTAGCCTTTGCCAAACTCAACAAAGGCTAGCATGTAGCCGAAACATTGTTGTATCTGGACCGTGTGTACTGTATCATGCACCGTGTGTGAATAAATTCTTATTTGATTGGAGATGCTGCCGTCACATTTTTTGTACTATCTATCGCTGTAACCCCTAAGGGTCAGGGGAGTTGGACTGGCTAATGCATTCCTGAATTTCGAAGTTGAAAGATACTGTTGTGCTGCTGTGTATATAGTATATCTATCCTGAGGATAGGTCATTAATATACAGTCACAGCACAACCCTTTTAAGGAGGGACCTTATCAACATAGCAATTTGATCTGCTGTCTGCTATAGATGCTGCTTCAGAAACCACTGACAATTAGATTTAATCACTAGGGGATGCTGTAGCGGATCATACATTTCCCCTTCAAAAGCAGACCAACATATAGGACAGTGATGGCTAACCATTGGCACTCCAGCTGTGGAGGAACTATGGGTCCTACCATGCTCCATTCATTTCTATAAAGTTCTCAGAACAGCCAAGTGAGTGTATATCTTGGGATTCGTAGTTTTACCACAGCTGGAGTGCTCAAAGTTAATCATCACAGATATCGGACAATGAGTGGATTATCATAATCTAAGGATGGGGCCCATGAATAGTTAAAATTGTAATAAAATTCTTGTAGAGAAACCAAAATTTGGCTACCAACTTATAGTAATTAAACAGAGAATTGTTAAGAAATAATATTTAATAACTTTTGTTTAATTTCATACAGGTTTGTTACCTGAACTGCCTAAATCTGGGGGGATAATTGAGAACAAAATGCCATCAGGTAGGTTGCTTCACCTAAAGTTAAGCATCCATCCTGACACACAATATTATGAATGGGATTGAGCCAAAATAGCACACAAAGACAAGAATAGAAAGACATGATAAATATATTAGAATGAAAATGATAACTTATAAACTTAGAAATGTTCTGAGAATATTTAAAAATAACCATGTGTATAAATTAATTTGGTCTCAAAGAGGTCGAGATTTAGAAAAACAAGGACAATTCTTGTCCAATGCCTATGTCTGGCATTGCTGCAATACAAGAAAAAGTCATTGACAAGAAAGCCACAAATATTTTTAGTAACTTTGGACAAACTCTGAAGGGAGCCTTCATGTGTGCTTGAAAAATCTGCCAAATAATATGCAGCATAAATACTTCCGTCATGCTATCCAATTGGATTGAAAACTGTCAATCCCTGCCCTATGTTTTCTGTGGAATGAGATTCTACAGTGTAAATAATGTAGCAGAATATCCATATGTAAAAATCTGTAACAAAATCCACACTTTTGTAAAAATCTGAACCTGCATATTTTCTAGTGGATTTTTCCACCACGTATGAAGGCACCTTTCTTTTCATAAATGAACTGAGTCACTGAATGTCACAAAGGAAAACAATTAAAACATTTATCTGCTATATAGAAAACTATGCAACCATACAATATGTATAAGGTATAATAACATTAATTTTTTTTAATCTATAGGCCTTAAAAATGTAAAGTCCTCAGGAAGAAGCTTTATCACAACTTTTTTACAGAATGATATCTCTGATATGCCATCTGAAACACAAATCCTGGTCACTGCAAATTTAGCTCCCGCCAATGTTCTGATTACTGTAATCAAGTGTGACTTTAAGAAGGAGGTGACAATTGAGAAAGGAAAAACTATAATAATTCCTTTAAATATTACCTCAGGACTAAATGGGGCAGAAAAATGCATATATCCCGTGAAGATTGAGGCTGATGCAGACATTACTGTCATGTCCACAAATTACAAAAACATCAGTGGTGACAGGGCCCTAGTCTACCCAGTACATAAGTTGGATACAGAATATTATATTATCACCCCTCCAAATGGACCCCAAAATCAATACAAAGAGTTTTTTGTTCTTTCCTCTGAAAACAAAACAATCGTTGAGATCCACCTAACGGGATCTGTCTTTTTGAATGGGACAAATTATTCAAAAGGGGACAAAATAACCCTGAACCTGATGCCATTTGAAAGTGTCCAAATTCAGAGTACAGAGGACCTCTCGGGTACCAGAGTGGTTGCCAACTATAGGATTGCCGTTGTGGCTGGACACACATGTGCTGAAAATTATATTGGTTGTGGTCATGTCTATGAACAACTTAAACCGGTTGTGAGTTGGGGAACCTCATTCTTTGTCCCAGGATTTTCCTTCCAACCTGCATATGACACGGTGCTTGTCATGTCTTCCCAAAACACTAACATCACATACCAGTCTGGAACAGAAATTGTAACTAAAGAGGTGACTGCAGGGGATCTAATTCAAATTAATGTAACTGTTTCTTCACCTCTATCCATCCAAAGCACTCATGGCATCCAAGTTTTGCTTCATGGTCTCGGTGGGATAAATGAGGGCAAAACATTTGGCTCATTCCTTACAAGCATTCCAGACATTGATTCATATGGCCTTGGCTATAGTGTAATTGGAGAAGAGAAATTTGATACAAATTTGGGTGTGATCATAGCCAAAACCTCAACTGCTCCAGGAATTCAATTCGATGACAAATCTCCTAATAATATAGTGTGGAAGGAATTTCCAGGATCTGAATTTTCCTGGGCAGAATATAACTATGGCAGTGAATTTAGTACTGAAATTATTCAGCATGCTACAGTTCCCTTTGGACTCTTAAGTATTGGCTATACCTTGAACATGGCCTATGGATCTTTGGCTCCTTGTTTTAAAGGTAAATTCAATATTAACCCATTAATTTAATTTTAAATGTCTTATTGAATCTCATAAAGGAAACAGGTTCTTGGCAATAACCAAAGACAATTACCTTTCCCAACTAGTTCAGAACCCGACTAGAGGGACAGCCATACTGGACTTAGTATTAACCAATAGACCTGACAGAACAACTGATGTGCAGCCTGGGGGACACATGGGAAATAGTGACCATAAAGTAATAACCTTCCAATTGTCATGTAAAAGAATGTTTCTTCAGGGAGAAACAAAAATACCAAACTTCAAAAAAGCTAAATTTAGCCAAAAGGGAGGCCATAGGCCAAACTAACTGGGACAAGGTCCTCAAAAAAAAAAATACAGCCACAAAATGGGATATTTTTAAAAGCATTCTAAATAGAGTTGAGCGAACACCTGGATGTTTGGGTTCGAGAAGTTCGGCCGAACTTCCCGGAAATGTTCGGGTTCGGGATCCGAACCCGAACCGAACTTCGTCCCGAACCCGAACCCCATTGAAGTCAATGGGGACCCGAACTTTTGGGCACTAAAAAGGCTGTAAAACAGCCCAGGAAAGAGCTAGAGGGCTGCAAAAGGCAGCAACATGTAGGTAAATCCCCTGCAAACAAATGTGGATAGGGAAATGAATTAAAATAAAAATAAAAAAAATAAAAATGACCCAATATCAATTGGACAGAGGTCCCATAGCAGAGAATCTGGCTTCACGTCAGCAGAGAATCAGTCTCTTCATGCCATAGCAAAGAATCTGGCTTCATGTCAGCAGAGAATCAGTCTCTTCATGCCATAGCAGAGAATCAGGCTTCATGTCACCCACCACTGGAACAGGCCACTGTCACATATTTAGGCCCCGGCACCCAGACAGAGGAGAGAGGTCCCGTAACAGAGAATCTGGCCTTATGTCAGCACAGAATCTGTCTTCATGTCATAGCAGAGAATCAGGCTTCACGTCACCCACCACTGGAACAGGACAATGTCACACATTTAAGCCCAGGCACCCAGGCAGAGGAGAGAGGTCCCGTAACAGAGAATCTGGCCTTATGTCAGCGCAGAATCAGTCTTCATGTCATAGCAGAGAATCAGGCTTCACGTCACCCACCACTGGAACAGGCCACTGTCACACATTTAGGCCCAGGCACCCAGGCAGAGGAGAGAGGTCCCGTAACAGAGAATCTGGCCTTATGTCAGCACAGAATCTGTCTTCATGTCATAGCAGAGAATCAGGCTTCACGTCACCCACAACTGGAACAGGCCACTGTCACATATTTAGGCCCAGGCACCCAGGCAGAGGAGAGCGGTCCCGTAACAGAGAATCTGGCTTCATGTCAGCACAGAATAAGTCTTCATGTCATAGCAGAGAATCAGGCATCACGGCACCCACCACTGGAACAGGCCACTGTCACACATTTAGGCCCCGGCACCCAGACAGAGGAGAGGTTCATTCAACTTTGGGTTGCCCTGCAATATAATGGTAAAATGAAATTAAAAATAGTATTGAATGAGGAAGTGCCCTGGAGTAGAATAATATATTGTTAAGGGGAGGTAGTTAATATCTAATCTGCACAAGGGATGGACAGGTCCTGTGGGATCCATGCCTGGTTCATTTTTATGAACGTCAGCTTGTCCACATTGGCTGTAGACAGGCGGCTGCGTTTGTCTGTAATGACGCCCCCTGCCGTGCTGAATACACGCTCAAAACGCTGGCCGCCGGGCAGGCCAGCACCTCCAAGGCATAAAAGGCTAGCTCTGGCCACGTGGACAATTTGGAGACCCAGAAGTTGAATGGGGCCGAACCATCAGTCAGTACGTGGAGGAGTGTGCACAGGTACTGTTCCACCATGTTAGTGAAATGTTGCCTCCTGCTAACACGTTCCGTATCAGGTGGTGGTGCAGTTAGCTGTGGCGTGGTGACAAAACTTTTCCACATCTCTGCCATGCTAACCCTGCCCTCAGAGGAGCTGGCCGTGACACAGCTGCGTTGGCGACCTCTTGCTCCTCCTCTGCCTTCGCCTTGGGCTTCCACTGGTTCCCCTGTGACATTTGGGAATGCTCTCAGTAGCGCGTCTACCAACGTGCGCTTGTACTCGCGCATCTTCCTATCACGCTCCAGTGTAGGAAGTAAGGTGGGCACATTGTCTTTGTACCGGGGATCCAGCAGGGTGGCAACCCAGTAGTCCGCACACGTTAAAATGTGGGCAACTCTGCTGTCGTTACGCAGGCACTGCAGCATGTAGTCGCTCATGTGTGCCAGGCTGCCCAGAGGTAAGGACAAGCTGTCCTCTGTGGGAGGCGTATCGTCATCGTCCTGTGTTTCCCCCCAGCCACGCACCAGTGATGGGCCCGAGCTGCTTTGGGTGCCACCCCGCTGTGAACATGCTTCATCCTCATCCTCCTCCACCTCCTCCTCATCCTCGTCCTCCTCGTCCTCAAGTAGTGGGCCTTGTATGGCCACATTTGTACCTGGCCTCTGGTGTTGCAAAAAACCTCCCTCTGAGTCACTTCGAAGAGACTGGCCTGAAAGTGCTAAAAATGACCCCTCTTCCCCCTCTTCCTCCTGGGCCACCTCCTCTTCCATCATCGCCCTAAGTGTTTTCTCAAGGAGACATAGAAGTGGTATTGTAACGCTGATAACGGCGTCATCGCCACTGGCCATGTTGGTGGAGTACTCGAAACAGCGCAACAGGGCACACAGGTCTCGCATGGAGGCCCAGTCATTGGTAGAGAAGTGGGGCTGATCCGCAGTGCAACTGACCCGTGCGTGCTGCAGCTGAAACTCCACTATGGCCTGCTGCTGCTCGCACAGTCTGTCCAGCATATGCAAGGTGGAGTTCCACCTGGTGGGTACGTCGCATATGAGGCGGTGAGCGGGAAGGCCGAAGTTACGCTGTAGCGCAGACAGGCGAGCAGCGGCAGGGTGTGAACGCCGGAAGCGCGAACAGACGGCCCGCACTTTATGCAGCAGCTCTGACATGTCGGGGTAGTTGCGAATGAACTTCTGCACCACCAAATTCAGCACATGCGCCAGGCAAGGGATGTGCGTCAAACCGGCTAGTCCCAGAGCTGCAACGAGATTTCGCCCATTATCGCACACCACCAGGCCGGGCTTGAGGCTCACCGGCAGCAACCACTCGTCGGTCTGTTGTTCTATACCCCCCCACAACTCCTGTGCGGTGTGGGGCCTGTCCCCCAAACATATGAGTTTCAGAACGGCCTGCTGACGTTTACACCGGGCTGTGCTGAAGTTGGTGGTGAAGGTGTGTGGCTGACTGGATGAGCAGGTGGAAGAAGAGGAGGAGGAAGCTGAGTAGGAGGAGGAGGAGACAGGAGGCAAAGAATGTTGCCCTGCGATCCTTGGCGGCGGAAGGACGTGCGCCAAACAGCTCTCCGCCTGGGGCCCAGTCGCCACTACATTTACCCAGTGTGCAGTTAGCTAGATATAGCGTCCCTGGCCGTGCTTACTGGTCCACATATCTGTGGTTAGGTGGACCTTGCCACAGATGGCGTTGCGCAGTGCACACTTGATTTTATCGGACACTTTGTTGTGCAGGGAAGGCACGGCTCTCTTGGAGAAGTAGTGCCGGCTGGGAACAACATACTGTGGGACAGCAAGCGACATGAGCTGTTTGAAGCTGTGTGTGTCCACCAGCCTAAATGACAGCATTTCATAGGCCAGTAGTTTAGAAATGCTGGCATTGAGGGCCAGGGATCGAAGGTGGCTAGGTGGGAATTTACGCTTTCTCTCAAATGTTTGTGAGATGGAGAGCTGAACGCTGCCGTGTGACATGGTTGAGATGCTTGGTGAAGCAGGTGGTGGTGTTGGTGGTACATCCCATGTTTGCTGGGCGGCAGGTGCCAACGTTCCTCCAGAGGCGGAGGAAGAGGTTGAGGCGGCGGCAGCAGCAGCAGCAGAAGAGGCCGAGGCGGCGGCAACAGCAGAAGAGGTAGCAGGGGGAGCCTGAGTGACTTCCTTGTTTTTAAGGTGTTTACTCCACTGCAGTTCATGCTTTGCATGCAGGTGCCTGGTCATGCAGGTGGTTCAGAACGTTAATGCCTCGCTTCAGGCTCTGATGGCACAGCGTGCAAACCACTCGGGTCTTGTCGTCAGCACATTGTTTGAAGAAGTGCCATGCCAGGAACTCCTTGAAGCTGACTTTGGGGTGCTCGGTCCCAGATGGCGGCGGTCAGTAGCAGGCAAAGTCTCTTGGCGGCGGGTGTTCTGATTTTGCCCACTGCTCCCTCTTTTGCTACGCTGTTGGCTCGGTCTCACCACTGCCTCTTCCTCCGAACTCTGAAAGTCAGTGGCACGACCTTCATTCCATGTGGGGTCTAGGACCTCATCGTCCCCTGCATTGTCTTCCACCCAGTCTTGATCCCTGACCTCCTGTTCAGTCTGCACACTGCAGAAAGACGCTGCAGTTGGCACCTGTGTTTCGTCATCATCAGAGACGTGCTGAGGTGGTATTCCCATGTCCTCATCATCAGGAAAAATAAGTGGTTGTGCGTTAGTGCATTCTATCTCTTCCACCCCTGGGGAAGGGCTAGGTGGATGCCCTTGGGAAACCCTGGCAGCAGAGTTTCAAACAGCATAAGAGACTGCTGCATAACTTGAGGCTCAGACAGTTTCCCTGATATGCATGGGGGTGATGTGACAGACCGATGGGCTTGGTTTTCATGCGCCATCTGTGCGTTTTCTGCAGAAGACTGGGTGGGAGATAATGTGAACATGCTGGATCCACTGTCGGCCACCCAATTGACTAATGCCTGTACCTGCTCAGGCCTTACCATCCTTAGAACGGCATTGGGCCCCACCAAATATCGCTGCAAATTCTGCTGGCTACTGGGACCTGAGGTAGTTGGTTCACTAGGACGTGTGGCTGTGGCAGAACGGCCACGTCCTCTCCCAGCACCAGAGGATCCACTAACACCACCACGACCATGTCCACGTCCGCGTCCCTTATTAGATGTTTTCCTCATTGTTCCCGTTCACCACAATTTTGAGAATGGCAAATTTGGGAATAGTTTTTCAACCCAGAACAAAAACTGTGCTTTTACGGTCACTACAAATAACTTGACCAGCTAAAACAGTACAGATTTGATTGAATAGAAATGTCAGGCCTGTTTTTTTTTTGCACTGTGTGACAGGTATAGGTTTAATCACAGAATCAGACTTCTATCTGCACGGTAGCGTGTGTCTTAGGTTTTTCTGAATGACACTATCAGCACCTTCAATGTAAGATATCCTTTTTGGGATAGATTTCAAGTAGGCCTCATATACCAGAAAGTAGTTATCTTGAGAATGGCAAATTTGGGAATAGTTTTTCAACCCAGAACAAAAAGTCTGCTTTTACGGTCACTACAAATAACTTGACCAGCTAAAACAGTACAGATTTGGTTGAATAGAAATGTCAGGCCTGTTTTTTTTTTGCGCTGTGTGACAGGTATAGGTTTAATCACAGAATCAGACTTCTATCTGCACGGTAGCGTGTGTCTTAGGTTTTTCTGAATGACACTATCAGCACCTTCAATGTAAGATATCCTTTTTGGGATAGATTTCAAGTAGGCCTCATATACCAGAAACTAGTTATTTTGAGAATGGCAAATTTGGGAATAGTTTTTCAAACCTTAACAAAAAGTGTGCTTTTACGGTCACTACAAATAACTTGACCAGCTAAAACAGTACAGATTTGGTTGAATAGAAATGTCAGGCCTGTTTTTTTTTTGCGCTGTGTGACAGGTATAGGTTTAATCACAGAATCAGACTTCTATCTGCACTGTAGCGTGTGTCTTAGGATTTTCTGAATGACACTATCAGCACCTTCAATGTAAGATATCCTTTTTGGGATAGATTTCAAGTAGGCCTCATATACCAGAAACTAGTTATTTTGAGAATGGCAAATTTGGGAATAGTTTTTCAAACCTTAACAAAAAGTGTGCTTTTACGGTCACTACAAATAACTTGACCAGCTAAAACAGTACAGATTTGGTTGAATAGAAATGTCAGGCCTGTTTTTTTTTTGCGTTGTGTGACAGGTATAGGTTTAATCACAGAATCAGACTTCTATCTGCACTGTAGCGTGTGTCTTAGGATTTTCTGAATGACACTATCAGCACCTTCAATGTAAGATATCCTTTTTGGGATAGATTTCAAGTAGGCCTCATATACCAGAAACTAGTTATTTTGAGAATGGCAAATTTGGGAATAGTTTTTCAAACCTTAACAAAAAGTGTTCTTTTACGGTCACTACAAATAACTTGACCAGCTAAAACAGTACAGATTTGGTTGAATAGAATTGTCAGGCTTGTTTTTTTTTGCGCTGTGTGACAGGTATAGGTTTAATCACAGAATTAGACTTCTATCTGCACGGTAGCGTGTGTCTTAGGTTTTTCTGAATGACACTATCAGCACCTTCAATCTAAGATATCCTTTTTGGGATAGATTTCAAATAGGCCTCATATACCAGAAACTAGTTATTTTGAGAAAGGCAAATTTGGGAATAGTTTTTCAACCCTTAACAAAAAGTGTGCTTTTACGGTCACTACAAATAACTTGACCAGCTAAAACAGTACAGATTTGGTTGAATAGAAATGTCAGGCCTGTTTTTTTTTTGCGCTGTGTGACAGGTATAGGTTTAATCACAGAATCAGACTTCTATCTGCACGGTAGCGTGTGTCTTAGGTTTTTCTGAATGACACTATCAGCACCTTCAATGTAAGATATCCTTTTTGGGATAGATTTCAAGTAGGCCTCATATACCAGAAACTAGTAATTTTGAGAATGGCAAATTTGGGAATTATTTTTCAACCCAGAACAAAAAGTGTGTTTTTACGGTCACTACAAATAACTTGACCAGCTAAAACAGTACAGATTTGGTTGAATAGAAATGTCAGGCCTGTTTTTTTTTTGCGCTGTGTGACAGGTATAGGTTTAATCACAGAATTAGACTTCTATCTGCACGGTAGCGTGTGTCTTAGGTTTTTCTGAATGACACTATCAGCACCTTCAATGTAAGATATCCTTTTTGGGATAGATTTCAAATAGGCCTCATATACCAGAAACTAGTTATTTTGAGAATGGCAAATTTGGGAATAGTTTTTCAACCCAGAACAAAAACTGTGCTTTTACGGTCACTACAAATAACTTGACCAGCTAAAACAGTACAGATTTGGTTGAATAGAAATGTCAGGTCTATTTTTTAGGTGCTGGGTGACAGGCTCAACTTGCCCCTGATGTAGTATATGGCCAAAAAATAACCACACTATTGATGGTTAAATGCACTTGGGTGACACATGCTGAGCCTGCACCAGATTTAGTATATGGCCAAAAAATAACCAGACTGTTGATGTTTTTTTTTTTTTAAATAAATATATATTTTTATTTTCCAAATCAAAATGTTAATACATAAAACGAAATCAATCTCAACGGTGTGTCCAGCATGACAATCATAAACATCTTTACAAGAAAAAATTGGAAACCTTTAAGATAATATACAATAATAACTATATCAAACCCCCCCCCCCCATTGGCTGCCGTCCGCTCCATTCATTGTTATATAGAACAGTATCAGTATTAATTATAGCTATGCAGCTCTGCGTGCAACTCTCCGTTTCCTTTCAATATCCTCATATACCCTAATTTTTTGGAGGTATGAACTCCACTCCCTTGTTGAGGGCGGAAAGACAGAGCCCCAATACTTTATCAATATAGCCTTAGCAACCATCAGTCCCCGCATCCAAATCCGTCTAACCTGGGGCGGGACTTCCACTTCTGACCCATAGTCTCCAAAAATCACTATCAAAATACTCGGGTTATAGTTCAGTGAAGTCTCCTTCTGTAAAATAGCGAAGACCTCATCCCAATAACTTCTTATTTTTCTGCAGCTCCAAAGCAAATGAACATAGTTGGCATTAACATATCCACATTTAGAGCAGCAGCAATCACGATCTTTATTTTGGGGAAATTTTCCCTGGGTTTTAGGCGTATAATACAGTCTATGGAGTATCTTAAATTGAATTAGCCTATGCGCGCTGGAAACTGTCGCCTTTCTCACATTCCTATAAATAGTAGACCACTTTAGTGGGGGGCAATTCAACTCTTGCTCCCACTTATCTGTGCTTTTGAAAGGCGTTACATTTGCCAGTGCCAATCGGAGTTTCGCATAAAGTCTAGATAGCTTCACCTTTTCATACTTCTGGGCGTCACAAAAATCAAAAAATATATTCTCTCGTAGAAAAATAAGACCCCTATTCCTAGAGGTTTCAAATATATGTTTCAAACGTGAATACATAAATAAATCTAATGGTGAGCTATCGGTAAAACCAAATTCCAAAAGTGATTTAAAGCGACCCATATAAAAAAGGTCAGACACCCTGTTGATACCATTACGTGACCAATAACCAAAATCTGTAATTTTGAAGAACTCCTCCAGATCCCTGTTCTCCCACAGGGGGGTAAAAACAAACGGTCCAGAAGATTTAAGGATCTTCTTCAGTCTGTTCCACACCCTCTGCAGTGAGCATGGGATCAACAAGGACCTCCTCATTCCCATAAACCCAGTCTCCAAACATGCAAAAATATTATCAACTGGTTTATCAAAGACTTTTTTCAAATATCGTGAAAGCAAACTCTCTTTTGAACAACAGCAACGCTGAATCTGTGCACATAAATAATAACCTTGAAAAAAAGGTAATGACAGCCCACCATCTGCCTCCGACAACCATAGATACCTCTGCTTTATGCGCACCCTCTTCCTTCCCCAAATTAGATCATTGATCATAGTCTCCAACCTATGAAAAAAGATGTCATCTATCCAGATGGGTGAGGCACACAACGGAAACAAAACTATCGGTAAAATAATCATTTTAATCAAAGCTATTCGGTCTGTTTGGGCCAATGTCAATTTCCGCCAAGCGCTTATTTTATCCCTGACTTTATTCAGAACCGGGGCCAGATTAAGCTCATAAAACCTATTTATAGGGACCCCAATCTTAACCCCCAGATAATCTAAAGTGTCATTAGGGGCCAAAACACGAACTCGCCTCCCCTCATCTACGGCTTTGCGATTCAGTGGGAGGAGAGATGACTTTGACCAATTAATTCTGTAACCTGATAGTTTGCCATATTCTTCTATTACCTCCATGACATGCAAGAGAATTTTCCATCCCTGATCCAGGAACAGAATCACGTCATCGGCATATAGGCTTATTTTGTCGCTCACTCCCGCCACCCCAAAACCATCTATACAGTTATCTAAGCGAATCCGGGAAGCCAATGGTTCAATAAAAAGAGCGAAGAGGAGAGGAGACAGGGGACAGCCCTGTCTCCTCCCTCTCCGCATCATGACAGGGGAAGAGCTAATACCATTGACACTAATAGATGCAACTGGCTGTGCATACAGCATTTGGGTCATTTCCAGGAACGAATTCCCAAGGCCAAAATGAGACATTGTAGCCCACAAAAAAGACCACTCCATCCTGTCAAACGCCTTTGCGGCATCTAAAGACAGAATGGAGTGGTCTATACCTCCCCCAACAGACAAATTCAGATAAACCCTATATAGACTCATCTGTATCTGCCGTCCCGGGATAAAGCCCGTCTGATTGGTGGACTGTTGATGGTTAAATGCACTTCGGTGACACAGTCTCAGCCTGCAGCTGATGTAGTATATGGCCAAAAAATAACCAGACTGTTGATGGTTAAATGCACTTCGGTGACACAGGCTCAGCCTGCAGCTGATGTAGGATATAGCACAAAATCACCACACTATTGATGGTTAAATACACTTGGTGATAGCTTGTGCTGGCGCACCACAAGTCACAAAATGGCCGCCGATCACCCCAGAAAAAAGTGATCTAAAAACGCTCTGGGCAGCCTCAAAAAAGTGAGCAAGTCGATATTAGCACTTCAATGATCCACAGCTGCAGATCGATCACAGAATGAAGTCTTTTGGAGGAGTTAATCTGCCTAATCTCGCCCTAACGTCGCAGCTGCAACCTCTCCCTATGCTTGAATCAGCAGAGTGATGTGCAGCGCTACGTGACCCAATCTTATATAGAGGCTGGGTCACATGCTGCACTGGCCAATCACAGCCATGCCAATAGTAGGCAAGGTTGTGATGGCCCCTTGGGGCAAGTAGTATGACGCTTGTTGATTGGCTGCTTTGCAGCCTTTCAAAAAGCGCCAAGAAAGCGCCGAACACCAAACCCGAACCCGGACTTTTACGAAAATGTTCGGGTTCGGGTCCGTGTCACGGACACCCCAAAATTCGGTACGAACCCGAACTATACAGTTCGGGTTCGCTCATCCCTAATTCTAAAATCTAATTGTGAGAGGTAAATACCTTATGGGAATAAAAGGTTAAGGAACAAGAAAAAACTAATGTGGATAAATAGAACTGTAAAGAAAACAATAAATGACAAAAATAAAGTATTTAAATCACTAAAACAGGAGGGTAGCGAGGAAGTACTGAAAAACTATAAGAAATAAATATATGTAAAAAAACTAATAAAGCAGCCAAACTAGAGACCAAGAGATTAATTTCCAAAAAGAGCAACACTAACCCTAAAATGTTGTACAATTATATAAATAATAAAAAGTATAACTCTGAAGGTGTCGGCCCTCTACATTGAAATGAGGAGGGAGTTGCAAAGAGAGATTAATATTTTTTTTCTCCACTGTATTCACTGAGGAAAATAAACTGTCAGATAAAATGCAGAATGAAAAAGTAAATTTCCCATTAAAAGTGCCTTGTCTGACCCAGGAAGAAGTAGAGCGGCGTCTTAAAAAGATTAAAATAGACAAATCACCAGGAGCAGATGGCATACACTGCTGTATCCTAAGAGAATTAAGTAATGTCATAGACAGACCCTTATTTCTGATATTTAAGGACTCTATACTGACAGGGAGTGTTCCATAGAATTGGCACATATTCAAAAAGGGTCCAAAAACAGAGCTATAGGCCAGTAAGTTTAACATCTGTCATGGGTAAACTATAAGTTTTCTAAGAGATGCTATCTTGGAGTACCTCAATAAAAATAAGCAAATAATGCAATATCTGCATGGCTTCATGAGGGATCGGTTATGTGAAACTAATTTAATCAGTTTCTATGACGAGGTAAATTCTAGACTTGACAGCGGCAAATCAATGGATGTCGTATATCTGAACTTCTACAAAGCATTTGACACTGTACCACATGAAAGGTTCGTTTATAAAATGAGAATGCTTGGACTTAGAGAAAATGTCTGTATGTGGGTATGTAACTGGCTTAGTGATAGAAAACAGAGAGTGGTTATTAATGGTACACACTCAGATTGGGTCACTGTCACTAGTGGAGTACCTCAGGGGTCAGTATTGGGACCTATTCTCTTCAATATAATTATTAATGATCTTGTAGAAGGCTTGCATAATACTAAACTGTGTAAAGTAATTAACACAGAAGAGGACAGTACACTGCTACAGAGGGATCTGGATATATTGGAGGCTTGGGCAACTGTAAGGTTATGCATATAGGAGGGAATAATGAAAGTCACCCATACATACTAAATGGTAAAACATTGGGTAACATTGACATGTAAAAGGACCTAGAAATTTTAGTAAACAGCTGTAGAAACCAGTGTCAGGCAGCTGCTGCTGAGGCCAAAAGGATAATTGGTTGCAACAAAAGGGGCATAGATGCCCGTGATAAGAACATTGTCCTACCACTTTACAAATCAGACCACACATGGAGTACTGTGTATAGTTCTGGGCTCCTGTGAACAAGCCAGACATAGCAGAGCTGGAGAGGGTTCAGAGGAGGGCAACTAAAGTAATAACTGTAATGGGGGGACCCTGAAAGATGATCAAAATTAGGGTTATTCACTTTAGAAAAAAGACGACTGAGGAGATATGTAGTAACTATGTATAAATATATCAGGGGTCAGTACAGAGATCTCTCCCATCATATAGTTATCCTCAGGACTGTAACTATGACAAGGGAAGATCCTCTGTGTCTCGAAGAAAGAAGGTTTGTACACAAACATAGAAGAGGAATCTTTACGGTAAGACCAGTGAGACCTTGGAACTCTCTGCTTGAGGAGGTGTTGATGGTGAGATTACTAAAATAGTTCAAGAGTGTCTTGGATGTATTTCTGTAGTGTAATAATATTATAGGCTATAGCTACTAGAGATGGGTTGTTGATCCATGGAGTTACTCTGATTGCCTGATTGTAGTCGGGAATTAGTTTCCCCTTAAGTGGGGAAAATTTGCTTCTACTTCACTTTTTTTTTTCTTCCTCTGGATCAACTGGCAGGATAGCAGGTGAAACTGGATGGACAGATGTCTTTCTTTGGCTTTATAAACTATGTTACTATGTTATTATGTGTTGTTAACTTAAAGGAACACTCTAGGAAAAACATATACTCTAATACACTCTGCCTATTAGAGGGCCCTTGGTAGGTAGAGAATGACAGAGAAATTTAGAGAACCCCAAATACTTACTGTTTCATACTCCAGTCTTTAAATGGAGTCAGTATGCCATATTCTTTTATCTTTCAATAGCATAAATATTGTGCTGATTGAGCCACCCCACCCCCCAAAAAATATATATCCCAAATGTACATTGAAAGTCTAATTCCAACAAGTTTTCAGGAATAAATAGTATAGGTGAATGTAAAAAAAAACTTTGTGATGTATCTAGAGTTGAGCGAACACCTGGATGTTCGGGTTCGAGAAGTTCGGCCGAACTTCCCGGAAATGTTCGGGTTCAGGATCCGAACCCGATCCGAACTTCGTCCCGAACCCGAACCCCATTGAAGTCAATGGGGACCCGAACTTTTGTGCACTAAAAAGGCTGTAAAACAGCCCAGGAAAGAGCTAGAGGGCTGCAAAAGGCAGCAACATGTAGGTAAATCCCATGCAAACAAATGTGGATAGGGAAATGAATTAAAATTAAAATTAAAAAAATAAAAATGAACCAATATCAATTGGACAGAGGTCCCATAGCAGAGAATCTGGCTTCACGTCAGCAGAGAATCAGTCTCTTCATGCCATAGCAAAGAATCTGGCTTCATGTCAGCAGAGAATCAGTCTCTTCATGACATAGCAGAGAATCTGGCTTCATGTCAGCGCAGAATCAGTCTTCATGTCATAGCAGAGAATCAGGCTTCACGTCACCCACCACTGGAACAGGCCACTGTCACACATTTAGGCCCCGGCACCCAGACAGAGGAGAGCGGTCCCGTAACAGAGAATCTGGCCTTATGTCAGCGCAGAATCTGTCTTCATGTCATAGCAGAGAATCAGGCATCACGTCACCCACCACTGGAACAGGCCACTGTCACACATTTAGGCCCAGGCACCCAGGCAGAGGAGAGAGGTCCCGTAACAGAGAATCTGGCCTTATGTCAGCGCAGAATCTGTCTTCATGTCATAGCAGAGAATCAGGCATCACGTCACCCACCACTGGAACAGGCCACTGTCACACATTTAGGCCCCGGCACCCAGACAGAGGAGAGAGGTCCCGTAACAGAGAATATGGCCTTATGTCAGCGCAGAATCTGTATTCATGTCATAGCAGAGAATCAGGCTTCACGTCAGCCACCACTGGAACAGGCCACTGTCACACATTTAGGCCTAGGCACCCAGGCAGAGGAGAGCGGTCCCGTAACAGAGAATCTGGCCTTATGTCAGCGCAGAATCTGTCTTCATGTCATAGCAGAGAATCAGGCATCACGTCACCCACCACTGGAACAGGCCACTGTCACACATTTAGGCCCGGCACCCAGACAGAGGAGAGGTTCATTCAACTTTGGGTTGCCCCGCAATATAATGGTAAAATGAAATTAAAAATAGTATTGAATGAGGAAGTGCCCTGGAGTAGAATAATATATTGTTAAGGGGAGGTAGTTAATATCTAATCTGCACAAGGGATGGACAGGTCCTGTGGGATCCATGCCTGGTTCATTTTTATGAACGTCAGCTTGTCCACATTGGCTGTAGACAGGCGGCTGCGTTTGTCTGTAATGACGCCCCCTGCGTGCTGAATACACGTTCAGACAAAACGCTGGCCGCCGGGCAGGCCAGCACCTCCAAGGCATAAAAGGCTAGCTCTGGCCACGTGGACAATTTGGAGACCCAGAAGTTGAATGGGGCCGAACCATCAGTCAGTACATGGAGGGGTGTGCACAGGTACTGTTCCACCATGTTAGTGAAATGTTGCCTCCTGCTAACACGTTCCGTATCAGGTGGTGGTGCACTTAGCTGTGGCGTGTTGACAAAACTTTTCCACATCTCTGCCATGCTAACCCTGCCCTCAGAGGAGCTGGGAGTGACACAGCTGCGTTGGCGACCTCTTGCTCCTCCTCTGCCTTCGCCTTGGGCTTCCACTGGTTCCCCTGTGACATTTGGGAATGCTCTCAGTAGCACGTCTACCAACGTGCGCTTGTACTCGCGCATCTTCCTATCACGCTCCAGTGTAGGAAGTAAGGTGGGCACATTGTCTTTGTACCGGGGATCCAGCAGGGTGGCAACCCAGTAGTCCGCACACGTTAAAATGTGGGCAACTCTGCTGTCGTTGCGCAGGCACTGCAGCATGTAGTCGCTCATGTGTGCCAGGCTGCCCAGAGGTAAGGACAAGCTGTCCTCTGTGGGAGGCGTATCGTCATCGTCCTGTGTTTCCCCCCAGCCACGCACCAGTGATGGGCCCGAGCTGCTTTGGGTGCCACCCCGCTGTGAACATGCTTCATCCTCATCCTCCTCCACCTCCTCCTCATCCTCGTCCTCCTCGTCCTCAAGTAGTGGGCCCTGTCTGGCCACATTTGTACCTGGCCTCTGGTGTTGCAAAAAACCTCCCTCTGAGTCACTTCGAAGAGACTGGCCTGAAAGTGCTAAAAATGACCCCTCTTCCTCCTCTTCCTCCTGGGCCACCTCCTCTTCCATCATCGCCCTAAGTGTTTTCTCAAGGAGACATAGAAGTGGTATTGTAGCGCTGATAACGGCGTCATCGCCACTGGCCATGTTGGTGGAGTACTCGAAACAGCGCAACAGGGCACACAGGTCTCGCATGGAGGCCCAGTCATTGGTGGTGAAGTGGGTCTGATCCGCAGTGCGACTGACCCGTGCGTGCTGCAGCTGAAACTCCACTATGGCCTGCTGCTGCTCGCACAGTCTGTCCAGCATATGCAAGGTGGAGTTCCACCTGGTGGGCACGTCGCATATGAGGCGGTGAGCGGGAAGGCCGAAGTTACGCTGTAGCGCAGACAGGCGAGCAGCGGCAGGGTGTGAACGCCGGAAGCGCGAACAGACGGCCCGCACTTTATGCAGCAGCTCTGACATGTCGGGGTATTTGCGAATGAACTTGTGCACCACCAAATTCAGCACATGCGCCAGGCAAGGGATGTGCGTCAAACCGGCTAGTCCCAGAGCTGCAACGAGATTTCGCCCATTATCGCACACCACCAGGCCGGGCTTGAGGCTCACCGGCAGCAACCACTCGTCGGTCTGTTGTTCTATACCCCGCCACAACTCCTGTGCGGTGTGGGGCCTGTCCCCCAAACATATGAGTTTCAGAATGGCCTGCTGACGTTTACCACGTGCTGTGCTGAAGTTGGTGGTGAAGGTGTGTGGCTGACTGGATGAGCAGGTGGAAGAAGAGGAGGAGGAAGCTGAGTAGGAGGAGGAGGAGACAGGAGGCAAAGAATGTTGCCCTGCGATCCTTGGCGGCGGAAGGACGTGCGCCAAATAGCTCTCCGTCTGGGGCCCAGCCGCCACTACATTTACCCAGTGTGCAGTTAGGGAGATATAGCGTCCCTGGCCGTGCTTACTGGTCCACGTATCTGTGGTTAGGTGGACCTTGCCACAGATGGCGTTGCGCAGTGCACACTTGATTTTATCGGACACTTGTTTGTGCAGGGAAGGCACGGCTCTCTTGGAGAAGTAGTGGCGGCTGGGAACAACATACTGTGGGACAGCAAGTGACATGAGCTGTTTGAAGCTGTGTGTGTCCACCAGCCTAAATGACAGCATTTCATAGGCCAGTAGTTTAGAAATGCTGGCATTCAGGGCCAGGGATCGAGGGTGGCTAGGTGAGAATTTACGCTTTCTCTCAAATGTTTGTGAGATGGAGAGCTGAACGCTGCCGTGTGACATGGTTGAGATGCTTGCTGACGCAGGTGGTGGTGTTGGTGGTACATCCCATGTTTGCTGGGCGGCAGGTGCCAACGTTACTCCAGAGGCGGAGGAAGAGGCCGAATCGGCGGCAGCAGTAGCAGAAGAGGCCAAGGCGGCGGCAGCAGCAGCAGAAGAGGCCGAGGCGGCGGCAGCAGCAGAAGAGGCCGAGGCGGCGGCAGCAGCAGAAGAGGCCGAGGCGGCAGCAGCAGAAGAGGTAGCAGGGGGAGCCTGAGTGACTTCCTTGTTTTTAAGGTGTTTACTCCACTGCAGTAAATGCTTTGCATGCAGGTGCCTGGTCATGCAGGTTGTGCTAAGGTTCAGAACGTTAATGCCTCGCTTCAGGCTCTGATGGCACAGCGTGCAAACCACTCGGGTCTTGTCGTCAGCACATTGTTTGAAGAAGTGCCATGCCAGGAACTCCTTGAAGCTGCCTTTGGGGTGCTCGGTCCCAGATGGCGGCAGTCAGTAGCAGGCGGAGTCTCTTGGCGGCGGGTGTTCTGATTTTGCCCACTGCTCCCTCTTTTGCTACGCTGTTGGCTAGGTCTCACCACTGCCTCTTCCTCCGAACTGTGAAAGTCAGTGGCACGACCTTCATTCCATGTGGGGTCTAGGACCTCATCGTCCCCTGCATCGTCTTCCACCCAGTCTTGATCCCTGACCTCCTGTTCAGTCTGCACACTGCAGAAAGACGCAGCAGTTGGCACCTGTGTTTCGTCATCATCAGAGACGTGCTGAGGTGGTATTCCCATGTCCTCATCATCAGGAAACATAAGTGGTTGTGCGTTAGTGCATTCTATCTCTTCCACCCCTGGGGAAGGGCTAGGTGGATGCCCTTGGGAAACCCTGGCAGCAGAGTCTTCAAACAGCATAAGAGACTGCTGCATAACTTGAGGCTCAGACAGTTTTCCTGATATGCATGGGGGTGATGTGACAGACTGATGGGCTTGGTTTGCATGCGCCATCTGTGCGCTTTCTGCAGAAGACTGGGTGGGAGATAATGTGAACGTGCTGGATCCACTGTCGGCCACCCAATTGACTAATGCCTGTACCTGCTCAGGCCTTACCATCCTTAGAACGGCATTGGGCCCCACCAAATATTGCTGTAAATTCTGCTGGCTACTGGGACCTGAGGTAGTTGGTTCACTAGGACGTGTGGCTGTGGCAGAACGGCCACGTCCTCTCCCAGCACCAGAGGGTCCACTAACACCACCACGACCATGTCCACGTCGGCGTCCCTTATTAGATGTTTTCCTCATTGTTCCCGTTCACCACAATTTTGAGAATGGCAAATTTGGGAATGCTTTTTCAACCCAGAACAAAAAGTCTGCTTTTACGGTCACTACAAATAACTTGACCAGCTAAAACTGTGCAGATTTGGTTGAATAGAGATGTGAGACCTGTTTTTTTTTGCGCTGTGTGACAGTTATAGGTTTAATCACAGAATGACACTTCTATCAGCACACTAGCGTGTGTCTTAGGTTTTTCTGAATGACACTATCAATAACTTCAATGTAAGATTTTCTTTTTCGGATAGATTTCAAGTAGGCCTCAAATACCACAAACTAGTTATTTTCAGAATGGCAAATTTGGGAATGCTTTTTCAACCCAGAACAAAAAGTCTGCTTTGACGGTCAGTACAAATAACTTGACCAGCTAAAACTGTGCAGATTTGGTTGAATAGAGATGTGAGACCTGTTTTTTTTTTGCGCTGTGTGACAGTTATAGGTTTAATCACAGAATGACACTTCTATCAGCACGCTAGCGTGTGTCTTAGGTTTTTCTGAATGACACTATCAATAACTTCAATGTAAGATTTTCTTTTTGGGATAGATTTCAAGTAGGCCTCAAATACCACAAACTAGTTATTTTGAGAATGGCAAATTTGGGAATGCTTTTTAAACCCAGAACAAAAAGTCTGCTTTGACGGTCACTACAAATAACTTGACCAGCTAAAACTGTGCAGATTTGGTTGAATAGAGATGTGAGACCTGTTTTTTTTTGCACTGTGTGACAGTTATAGGTTTAATCACAGAATGACACTTCTATCAGCACACTAGCGTGTGTCTTAGGTTTTTCTGAATGACACTATCAATAACTTCAATGTAAGATTTTCTTTTTGGGATAGATTTCAAGTAGGCTTCAAATACCACAAACTAGTTATTTTCAGAATGGCAAATTAGGGAATGCTTTTTCGACCCAGAACAAAAGTCTGCTTTTGACGGTCACTACAAATAACTTGACCAGCTAAAACTGTGGCAGATTTGGGTTGAATAGAAATGTCAGGTCTATTTTTTAGGCGCTGGTGACAGGCTCAACTTGCCCCTGATGTAATATTTGCCAAAAAAATAACCACACTGTTGATGGTTAAATGCACTTGGGTGACACAGGCTCAGCCTGCAGCTGATGTAGTACTATGGCCAAAAAATAATCAGACTGTTGATGGTAAATTGCACTTGGGTAAAACATGCTCAGCCTGCAGCTGATGTAGTATATGGGCCAAAAAATAACCAGACTGTTTGATGGTTAAATGCACTTCGGTGAACACATGCTCAGCCTGCAGCTGATGTAGGATATAGCACAAAATAACCACACTATCGAAGGTTAAATCAATTGGTGATAGCTCGTGCTGGCGCACCACAAGTCACAGAATGGCCGCCGATCACCCCAGAAAAAAAGTGATCTAAAAACGCTCTGGGCAGCCTCAAAAAAGTGAGCAAGTCAATAATAGCACTTCAATGATCCACAGCTGCAGATCGATCATAGAATGAAGTCTTTTGGAGGAGATAATCTGCCTAATCTCGCCCTAACGTCGCAGCTGCAACCTCTCCCTATGCTTGAATCAGCAGAGTGACGTGCAGCACTACGTGACCCAAGCTTATATAGAGGCTGGGTCACATGCTGCACTGGCCAATCACAGCCATGCCAATAGTAGGCAAGGCTGTGATGGCCTCTTGGGGCAAGTAGTATGACGCTTGTTGATTGGCTGCTTTGCAGCCTTTCAAAAAGCGCAAGAAAGCGCCGAACACCGAACCCGAACCGACTTTTACGAAAATGTTCGGGTTCGGGTCCGTGTCACGGACACCCCAAAATTCGGTACGAACCCGAACTATACGGGTTCGCTCATCCCTAGATGTATCTTATTAAAGAATTATGCTCCCTCATTGGCTTCTCAGGGTGCTTTCCTACTATTTCCTGTCACTTAGCTTCTCTCTAATAGCTTCAATTATCATCTCCTGTCTCATACACAAAAGTCTATAGAGAGAAGAGAAGAGGCTGCTGCCAGCTAGTAAGTAATTTATTTCCTCACTCTGAACAGTGATAGAGCTTTATCTTACTAAATAGTAGAGTCAAAAGTGTTAAGTGTAGCCGAGCTAAGAAACTGCAGTTTGTTTCTTTCATTCAGCAACCTCCTCCTCTCCCTCTCTCCATAAACATGAATTTTAAAGCAGGTAAGAGCAAAACAGACTGATAAAAACAGCAAGGAGCACTTTAACAATATTTATTACAAAGTTTCTTAGTTTCTTATATTCACCTATACTATTCATTTATAGAATTTTTTATTTTATTTTAACATATCTACAGTCGTGGCCAAAAGTTTTGAGAATGACACAAATATTCGTTTTCACTAAGTTTGCTGCTAAACTGCTGTTAGATCTTTGTTTCAGTTGTTTCTGTGATGTAGTGAAATATAATTACACGCACTTCATACGTTTCAAAGGCTTTTATCGACAATTACATGACATTTATGCAAAGAGTCAGTATTTGCAGTGCTGGCATTTCTTTTTCAGGACCTCTGCAATCCGACTGGGCATGCTCTCAATCACTTCTGGCCAATTCCTGACTGATAGCAACCCATTCTTTCATAATCACTTCTTGGAGTTTGTCAGAATTAGTGGGTTTTTGTTTGTCCACCCGCCTTTTGAGGATTGACCACAAGTTCTCAATGGGATTAAGATCTGGGGAGTTTCCAGGCCATGGACCCAAAATGTCAATGTTTTGGTCCCCGAGCCACTTAGTTATCACTTTTGCCTTATGGCACGGTGCTCCATCGTGCTGGAAAATGCATTGTTCTTCACCAAACTGTTGTTGGATTGTTGGAAGAAGTTGCTGTTGGAGGGTGTTTTGGTACCATTCTTTATTCATGGCTGTGTTTTTGGGCAAAATTGTGAGTGAGCCCACTCCCTTGGATGAAAAGCAACCCCACACATGAATGGTCTCAGGATGCTTTACTGTTGGCATGACACAGGACTGATGGTAGCGCTCACCTTTTCTTCTCCGGAGAAGCCTTTTTCCAGATGCCCCAAACAATCGGAAAGAGGCTTTATCAGAGAATATGACTTTGCCCCAGTCCTCAGCAGTCCATTCACCATACTTTCTGCAGAAGATCAATCTGTCCCTGATGTTTTTTTTGGAGAGAAGTGGCTTCTTTGCTGCCCTTCTTGACACCAGGCCATCTTCCAAAAGTCTTCGCCTCACTGTGCGTGCAGATGCGCTCACACCTGCCTGCTGCCATTCCTGAGCAAGCTCTGCACTGGTGGCACTCCGATCCCGCAGCTGAATCCTCTTTAGGAGACGATCCTGGTGCTTGCTGTACTTTCTTGGACGCCCTGAAGCCTTCTTAACCAGAATTTAACCTCTTTCCTTGAAGTTCTTGATGATCCTATAAATTGTTGATTGAGGTGCAATCTTAGTAGCCACAATATCCTTGCCTGTGACGCCATTTTAACGCAATGATGGCTGCACTCGTTTCTTTGCAGGTCACCATGGTTAACAATGGAAGAACAATGATTTCAAGCATCACCCTCCTTTTAACATGTCAAGTCTGCCATTTTAACCCAATCAGCCTGACATAATGATCTCCAGCCTTGTGCTCGTCAACATTCTCACCTGAGTTAACAAAACACATACTGAAATGATCTCAGCAGGTCCTTTAATGACAGCAATGAAATGCAGTGGAAAGGTTTTTTGGGATTAAGTTAATTTTCATGGCAAAGAAGGACTATGCAATTCATCTGATCACTCTTCATAACATTCTGGAGTATATGCAAATTGCTATTATAAAAACTTAAGCAGCAACTTTTCCAATTTCCAATATTTATGTCATTCTCAAAACTTTTGGCCACGACTGTATATTAATATTTATAAGTGTTGGGCGAGCATGCTCAGCCGAACACCAGATTGGCTCAAGCATCGCTATGCTCCGCACATCGCGGTTAAGCCGATATCGCGTGTGCTTGAGAACGATGCTCAAGTGATTGTATTTAAATCTAATTTAGCCTCTATTTCTGAAAAGTTTCTGGTGGGATTTGAACTCAGAACCTTCTACATTACAGCCAAGTACCTTAACCACTACACTATAGAGCTGCATGGCCAGTTTCAACAATTGGCCATGCAACTCTATAGTGTAGTGGTTAAGGTTGTTGGCTATAATGTAGAAGGTTGTGAGTTCAAATCCCGCCGGAAACTTTTCAGAAATAGAGGCTAATTTAGATTTAAATGCACTGGGTGTCCCAAAGCACTGACTCCATATATGGACATAGCTATATATGGAGTCAGAGCAGGGACTTCTAAGCCGAACTAGAGTCCCGACACCCCCCCTTTTTCAGAGTAGGGGGTGCCTGGTTTAATGCTTGGGTTCTCTGATTGACTTCCATTGTGCTCAGGTGCTCCAGAGCATCATGAAATGTTCTACTCGAGCACCAAAGCACACAAGCACTTTGGTGCTTGACCAACACTAAAATGTATTTATCTGTTATCAAGAGCACATCTTAACCCCTTAAGGACTTTGCCATATTTCACCATAAGGACCAGGCCATTTTTTGCTAATCTAAAATGTGTCACTTTATGTGGTTATACAGTACCTTTAAAACACTTTACTTATCCAGGCCATTCTGAGATTGTTTTCTCGTCATATATTTTACTTCATGACAGTGGTAAAATTGAGTCAAAAAAATTCATTTTTATTTAAAAAAAAATACCAAGTTTGCCAAAAATTTAGAAAAATTTGCAAATTACTACTAATTTCTATTTTTCTACTTTTATAATATAGTAATACCTCAAAAAATAGTTATTACTTTACATTCCCCATATGTCTATTTCATGTTTGCATCATTTTGTCAATGCAATTTTATTTTTTGGGGACGTTAGAAGGCTTAGTAGTTATAAGCAAATCTTGACATTTTTCAGAAAATTTCCAAAACCCACTTTTTAAGGACCAGTTCATGACTGAAGTCACTTTGTGAGGCTTACATAATAGAAACCACCCAAAAATTACCCCATTTTAGAAACTACACCCCTCAAGGTATTCAAAACTTATTTTACAAACTTTGTTAACCCTTTAGGTGTTTCACAAGAATTAATGGAAAATGGAGATAAAATTTCAGAATTTTACTTTTTTGGGCAGATTTTCCATTTTAATAATTTTTTTCCATTACAAAGCAAGGGTTAACAGCCAAACAAAGCTCAATATTAATGGCCCTGATTCTTTAGTTTAGAGAAACACCCCATATATGATTGTAAACTGCTATATGGGCACATGCCATTGCGTAGAAGGAAAGGAACGCCACATGGTTTTTGGAAATTAGATTTCACTGGGATAATTTTAAGCTGCCATGTCATATTTGAAGCCCCCCTACAGTAGAAATTTCAAAAAAGTGACCCCATTTTGGAAACTACGGGATAATTTGGCAGTTTTGTTGGTACTATTTTAGGGTACATATGATTTTTGGTTGCTCTATATTACACTTTTTTGTGAGGCAAGGTAACAAAAAATAGCAGTTTTATCACTTTTTTTGTTAATTACAACGTTAATCTGACAGGTTAGGTCATGTAGTATTTTTTATAGAGTAGGTTGTTACGGATGCGACAATACCAAATATGGCTACTTTTTCTGGTTGTTTTCAGCTTTACATAAAAAAGGATTTTTGAAAAAAATTTAAAAAAATTTGTGTCTCCACATTCTGAAAGCCGTAGTTTTTTTCTTATTTTTTGAGCGACTGTCTTGTTTAGGGGCTATTTTTTTTTGTTATGAGATGACAGTTTGATTGGTACTATTTTAGGGTGCATATGACTTTTTATTCGCTTGCTATTACCATTTTTTGGAGGCTTAGGACAAGGTGGAGGATAAGTAAGCAGAGGAGTAAATTGGCGCCGGAGTCATAGCGTGAGAACGTTGAGGCAGCATTGCCATCACCTGGCCAAGTTGCTGGTGTGTATGGGCAGGAACCACATTTATCCAGTAGGCTGTAAAGGACATATATTGTCCTTGACCATAGTTTAAACAGTCTCAGTACCATGGGGGTTTGTGTATGTTATCTAACTATAATTACACAGAGTATAGAAGGTAATATAAAAGGAGACAGAATTAAAGGAGACCGAACCAATAAGGTTTTAAAAATACCCTTACAACACATTAACTATTAATAGATTGAGGAAAATGTAACAAAAAAAAACTTTAATGGGATTCCAGGAGGGAAATTCTGATTTTTTTCCTGGCTATAAACATATTTATTTGAAACATATTAAAATGAATATAGTAAATTAGTTTTAAATGATATTTATACATTTTAAAAAATAAATTAATCCCAAAAATTGTGTTTTCCAGATGCTCATGGAGATGCCATATCAAGGAAAGGTAGAGACACTTTTTCAAAACTCTATTTGGTTTAGGGCCTTGAACTATAATGCATTCACAAAAGTGTATTTTCCTCAAGCTGATAGGAAACAAATCAAATAGACTTTTACTATATGCTAATGTATATCTTAATTTTTTTAAACAGCTGGTGAGCTGAAAAAATCAATAAGTGAGTAGCAAAGTAGTGTAAGTACTACATGGGGTATTGTACTCAGGAAATATTTTAAAAAGAAGGGTGAGGTGAATTTTACCCTCATGGAAAAAATATCAATTTTTTTGTAATGAGCGGCAGGGGTCATATTCAAATTTGTGATACTTCGCAAATATTTTGTAGAATATTCTTCAAATATTAGCGAATTTGAATATTCATTATATTCTACATTCTTTTTTTTTTCTCGAAAATCGGCAAGGTAATGATCGAGTAATATGTGAATATTA
The DNA here is from genome assembly GCF_905171765.1 of Bufo bufo. Lineage (NCBI taxonomy): Eukaryota > Metazoa > Chordata > Amphibia > Anura > Bufonidae > Bufo > Bufo bufo. The sequence goes on from NC_053389.1 coordinate 40,341,968, forward strand.
CGCGATCAATACAGGCATGTGTTAAAAGCAAATATAAAGTACTATAGAATAATGTGCTATATATTACAAACCGGATTCCAAAAAAGTTGGGACACTATACAAATCGTGAATAAAAACTGAATGCAATGATGTGGAGGTGCCAACTTCTAATATTTTATTCAGAATAGAACATAAATCATAGAACAAAAGTTTAAACTGAGAAAATGTACCATTTTAAGGGAAAAATATGTTGAATCAGAATTTCATGGTGTCAACAAATCCCCAAAAAGTTGGGACAAGGCCATTTTCACCACTGTGTGGCATCTCTCCTTCTTCTTACAACACTCAACAGACTGTAGAGAAAAAAAGGGGGTCATCTCCCCTTCTTCTTACAACACTCAACAGACGTCTGGGGATCAAAGAGACCAGTTTCTCAAGTTTAGAAATAGGAATGCTCTCCCATTCTTGTCTAATACAGGCCTCTAACTGTTCAATCGTCTTGGGCCTTCTTTGTTGCACCTTCCTCTTTATGATGCGCCAAATGTTATCTATAGGTGAAAGATCTGGACTGCAGACTGGCCATTTCAGTACCCGGATCCTTCTCCTACGCAGCCATGATGTTGTGATTGATGCAGAATGTGGTCTGGCATTATCTTGTTGAAAAATGCAGGGTCTTCCCTGAAAGAGATGACGTCTGGATGGGAGCATATGCTGTTCTAGAACCTGAATATATTTTTCTGCATTGATGGTGCCTTTCCAGACATGCAAGCTGCCCATGCCACACGCACTCATGCAATCCCATACCATCAGAGATGCAGGCTTCTGAACTGAGCGTTGATAACAACTTTGGTTGTGCTTGTCCTCTTTGATCCGGATGACATGGCGTCCCAGATTTCCAAAAAGAACTTCGAATCGTGACTCGTCTGACCGCAGAACAGTCTTCCATTTTGCCACACTCCATTTTAAATGATCCCTGGCCCAGTGAAAACGCCTGAGCTTGTGGATCTTGCTTAGAAATGGCTTCTTCTTTGCACTGTAGAGTTTCAGCTGGCAATGACGGATGCCACGGTGGATTATGTTCACTGACAATGGTTTCTGGAAGTATTCCTGAGCCCATTCTGTGATTTCCTTTACAGTAGCATTCCTGTTTGTGGTGCAGTGTCGTTTAAGGGCCCGGAGATCACGGGCATCCAGTATGATTTTACGGCCTTGATCCTTACGCACAGAGATTGTTCCAGATTCTCTGAATCTTCGGATGATGTTATGCACAGGTGATGATGATAGATGCAAAGTCTTTGCAATTTTTTGCTGGGTAACACCTTTCTGATATTGCTCTACTATCTTTCTGCGCAACATTGTGGGAATTGGTGATCCTCTACCCATCTTGGCTTCTGAGAGACACTGCCACTCTGAGAAGCTCTTTTTATACCCAATCATGTTGCCAATTGACCTAATTAGTGTTAATTGGTCTTCCAGCTCTTCGTTATGCTCAAATTTACTTTTTCCAGCCTCTTATTGCTACTTGTCCCAACTTTTTTGGGATTTGTTGACACCGTGAAAATTGGAATCAACGTATTTTTCCTTTAAAATGATACATTTACTCTGATTAAATGTTTGATCTGTCATCTACGTTCTATTACAAATAAAATATTGACATTTGCCATCTCCACATCATTGCATTCAGTTTTTATTCACAATTTGTTTAGTGTCCCAACTTTTTTGGAATCCGGTTTGTAGTTTTTAGAATATTCGTCATTTTTTCCATCTGAACACATGATTCCTCCCTGCTTCTTGCTTGTGGGACAATGAGTCAGCGAGGAATCATGACTTCAGATGAAAAAAAATGACGAATATTTAAAAAAACAAATATATAGCATTATATTCAATTATAGTGCTATATATTCGTATTTTAGAATAGTCATAATTTTTTTTCCCATCTGAAGTGAACAGTTTTCAGTGTTTACTTCAGATGGAAAAAATATTATGACTATTCTAAACTACAAATATATAGCACTATATTGAATATAGTGCTATATATTTGTTTTTTTGAATATTCATCATTTTTTCCCATCTGAAGTCATGATTCCTCCCTGCTTAAGTTGCTTGTTGGCCAATGACTCGTTGGTCCACAAGCAAGAAGCAAGGAGGAATCATGTGTTCAGATGGAAAAAATGATGAATATTCGATATAATGAATATATAGCACTATATTCGAAATATTCGCGAATTCTCGAAGTGGCGACATTCGAGATAAAAATTTGCTTTTTGAATATTCGTGCTCAACACTACTAATTTATGTATTGTTAAAATAGTGTAATTTTTTAATTTCACCCCCCATATCTTATACATTTGATAAAACACCTGTGGGGTCAGTTAAAATGAGCAGTTACTGAAATTTCTGTTTAACAGTAGTGCAAGTAGCAGAATATACACACAGACAAAATTGTTGGTACCCTTCCAGTAAAGAGGAAAAACACACAATGGTCACTGAAATAACTTTATGGGGTGTGTATGACTTTTTGATCACTTTTTATAAAAAAAATTGTAGAAGATGAAGTGACCAAAAATGGTGAATTGGCCATTTGAACGCTTTTTTCTGTATTGCTGTTTGCCGTATGGGGAATATATTTTAATATTTTTATACTACGGGCGTTTTCGCACATAGCAACACCCATGATGTGTATTTTTTATTTGTTTTATTTTTATTTTGGGAAAAGGGGGGCGATTTGAATTTTTATGTGTTTTTTTTTACACTTTTTTATAGTTTCCACAGGCCAGCACACAAAAGTATCTGTGAGGTATAATGAATTTATTCCAAAATCAGTTTCCCTATATTCACGTTTTTAAGGGTAGTACACAACATTATCTGAGAGGCCCAAAAATGTCCGGGCCTAGAAAGGGTTCAAAATGAAAGTACCAGAGCCACAATGTGAATAGTAGCAGCACCAACTATTCGGCCAGTAGTAGTAGACCATAGCTTCCCTGCTGGCTTCTGTGAAGCGCAACTTTATAGTTAAAGAGAAAGAGGATGAGATTGTGGATTGGATTGCTGATTCTTTCTCTCAGTCACAGCAGGATGACAAGGAGATGTCTTTAGAGTCCCACAGGACCTGTGCAGCTCTTAGACTAGGCCACATTAAAAAGGTGGTGGCGTAGCCTAAGGCCCATTTGTGACCCCCATAAAAAGGTGTACTGATGGTCACTGATGGAATAATAAATCTCAAAATGTTTTTCATTAAAATAAATTCATTTGGACATAGTTGACTGCTATTGCAATGGTTCCCCTGTAAATGTGGCTGGCTGTCCTTAAAGAGACCACCCCTGTATAGTGACTTGCTACATGTTATGGAAACTTATTTGCAATGCTCCATGGGAAAACAAAATACAAAGAAGTATCTCTCATGGAAAGAGAACCATCTCGTTGTCTTTTTTACAAGGCTTGAGATATGACAATGGAAAATAACCAAGCAAGATATCCATCCTCTGGCTTGGTTATTTTCCATTGTCATATCCCAAGACATGTTAAAAATGTAAAATTTTGACTCAAGTGGAGCCACTTCCACAAAATGGCACCAGTGAGATGGTTCTCTTTCCTTGGGAGATACCTCTTTTTGTAGATATTCACGGCCCAAAAAAATTTAAAATATGATTTATGGTATACTATGCATTTTCTGTGTAAAAGGCAGATAACAATTATAGGATATGACCACTGTACTATTTGCCGCAGTAAAAGCATGTAGTAACTTTAGCTATGAGTATGACAACCTATATAAAAGATTGAAAGCTTCACTGGATGTTGGGGGTCAACCCTGTGGTTGCATTGCATGAGGGAAGGTGTTGCACCCCAATTTCTGGACACTTATACAAAGGACAGCTAGAGAAATGCAGTGTGAGAGAAATTGTTTTAAAGAGATATCTTCACCTATTAACTGCTACTACACCTGTGTACTTTGTGAGATCTGTGGAAATTACATTTGGGTAAGAACTACCATTCCATGCAAGCTTAGAACTAAAACTGATTTGTTTGAACTTGATCTGAAAGTAAAAAACGTCTCTACTATTGAAATTGCCTCATCATTGCCTCCTCCACTGCTGCACGGGACCCTGTTTTGCACCTCACAATTCATCACATCAAGGGCACCCTAAGCCACTATTAGGAAGGAGAATCCCTAGAATTAAGGTGAGCCCAGAAGGGAAGAAAGATGCACCCTTCTCATCACTGCCTATCCCAGTAAAGTATCAGAGTGAGTACTAACTACAACCACCACTATTACTCCTCTCTTGGGCTTGTTGCACTGTGATGCAAAGCAATGTATTAGGCATTATACTATCTGCACCAGGAATAAAATTGTAATAGAATTGTTATAATTCTGAATTATATGATGAAGACTTAGGTGATTCACTTTAATAAGTTGTATGAGTTGTATAGCTTTATGCAACATTGACAAATATCATGGTTTTAATTGATTGAGGCAGCCTGAATTTCTGTGATTGTGAATTATGTGATAGATTGGGTGTTAAGGTGATTCCCACTAGAAATAATTTGAATATTACCCCTTTAAGTGCTACAGCTCTCGATAATTCTGCTGCCTGAAGCAGCCTACAGTTTATAATACCTTCCTTGTCTCTAAAATGTATCTGAATTATAAATTATGACTAGCCATTGTTGTCTTCTCTTCAATATAAAACAACCCCTCTAACCCTAGCTATATTATGTGTTTTAAGATCTCTCTCCTCTAACAGGCATGTCATCTTTCCAAAAAGCCAAGAAAAACATTGCAGATTTTGGCTAAGATCTTATATAGTGCCTATGACATGCTCAGTGGTATCACAGCTATAGTTCCTCATAATTGGCAAAAACTGACTTCAAGGCATTACGGGCATTCCCTCTTGGACGGCATCATGAGATACTTTATTTTTTCATCCTCCCTGTAAAATGATACATAAAATGGAAAATTACATTTTAATCAATTTGTGCTTAACAAATCCCAAAAATTTATTGGAAAATGAAGTTTGGGGGTTACTTGTAACAAATTTGATATGTTTAGACATCCTTTTTGAGAAAATAAAATGCATCTAAATCCGAGTTTTATCTTGCAGCATCTTCTAGAAGTCAAAAATATCTTAGATCTAAAAATATATTACTTATTATTGAACATACTTTTAACTATATATTAAAATTAAATAGCATGAATTCAAATGTATTTAATATGCTAAATTATATTTAATTTTTCATATATACCTGTATACCATTAGATGGTGGGAACGGAAATGGAATAATACAAAGTGTATTAAGTGAGTAGTGATTAAATATAATATTTAAGTTTTTTTAATTTAAATGATAAACATAAAAAATATTTCTTGTATTCAGCTACAGGTAGATTAATTTCTAAATGTCTTTTTAACCACTTTTTAAAACCTTATTCATAGCTTTGTTTAGTATGTTCAATTAAAGTGTTAATAGAACTGGATTTTAAACAATTCTCTTTATTTAATAATATTTTTACTAATATTTAAATTAGACAATCTCCTTCTCAAACATAAACATACTCTTTGTCAATTTAAATCAATTTTACTATTTTAAATGTACTTAAATGTTTATAAGTTGATTACCCCTTTTTGTGAATGAATATATATTCCAAAAATGGTGTTTTTCAGATGCTGGTGAAGATGTTGCATCAAAGACAGGTAGAAGTTTAATAATAATATTTAAATGTTTTCACATTTTTTTTAACAATTTAATTGGTTTAAAGTCTTAAGCCATAATAGATGCATACAAATATATTTTCTTCATACATTTTGCCCATGTTTATATACTTTGCCTGTCTCTTAAACAAATTATCAAAAATTGAAAAAGATCATGTACAGTAAGTACAATACAATGTTTAAAAAACATAATTATTACACTCAAAAAGAAATTTAGAATGCTGCAAAACTTAGACACGCAGTTATCTTTTAGTTAGATATGTAAATGATTAGAGGTGTAGTCTGATTAGACATTGAGCATAAAAGTGCTTCCCCGACCGCCCTATAAAAAGGCCCCCAAGGGGCTACTTTAGGGTAGTGTACTTTGCTAACTGCTAGGGATGCCTCTTTAATGCACTGGAAGAATTTTTGCCCAGTCAACAGAGAAGTAGCCTGAAAATGTAGGCTCTTCTGACCTAGCTGTTAGGAGGTGTCGAGAGCAATGGTTAAGTGAGGGCATGCACAGACATAAAACAGGCTCCAGATGGCCCAGACAAACAACCAGCAAAGAGGACCATTTGATCCTTTCAACAAGCTTGTGCAGGCTGCCACAGTTTTGTTGTCAACCATACATACATACCAGGTCATACCATCATTATACATCCCTGTTGTTGTCTGGATCATTTCCAGGAGCTTTGCAGAATGATATTTTGCACCCATTGCATCTACTGCCATTGACTGGCAGCCACCATTGCTTTTCATTTGCAGTGGTGTCATGAACGAGAAACCTGGACTGCTACAGACTGGAACTGAAGTGATTTTAGCAACACATCCAGTTCAGTTTGGAATTCCATATGGTTGGGTTTCAGTATGGAGGCCTCTTGTCAACTGCTTAAATCCTACCTTTGCTATTGAATGACACACTGAACCAGCAGCTGGTGTGATTATCTGAGGCGCAGTCAGTTACCCTTAGTATAGATAATAATGGAACTAGCTTCAGTAACCTACCATCCTGCAGAATCTACAGGTGCAACTAAAACAAGATATCTTAGAGAAGCTGTATACCTCCTACCATATCTTATCTTTTATGCAGCCCGACTAAGTGTTATTGCCTTCTAGTATAGTTTTCCCCCAAAAATATACTTTCACTCTAATATTGTAATAACTTCCATATATTATCATTATATGTTACCATAGAAAGTTTCATTCGATTCCGACTCCTTCTTGGTGCATTAGTCATTTCAATGAATGTATCTATAAGACATAACTGTTTTTCTTTTATAATGGATTCTGGTAGTAAACAGGTCACATAGACTATGCTAATTTGTATGATCATTTGTTGAAGGTGACTTTATCCATGAAATTGGTGAAACAGCAGCAGAGTTGAAAAATTCAATAAGTGAGTAGTTAAACATACTTACAGCTATCAGCCTACAGCAGGGCATGGTGGGAGTTGTAGTTTTACAACAGCTGGAGGGCCATAGGTTGAGCATCCCTGCTTTAGGGGCATCTTTCTAAAAAAAGAAACTTCACAAAACTTATATTTTCTACCAAAACACATTTTAAATAGAAAATATTTGCAATTGATTATAATAGATTAATAGATGATAAAAATGTTTATAGAAAAGGATAGGAAATATTAAATAAAATAAAGTTAAAAAGTTTTCATCTGCTAAATTATATTTTATTCTTTATATATAAGGTCTACCTAGAGTTGGTGGGGAAGGAAATGGAATAATACAGACCATATTAAGTGAGTAGCAATGGCATATGATAATTTTCAGTTTTTATTTTTTTATTTTAAAGAGAATGTTTCTACAAGAAATTTACTGTTAAACCAGGCATGATATGTTGTTGGATTAGTTCAGCTGAATGTAATGATACATCTCTGTTAAATTCCTGCTGCTTCATTCTGGAAAGACTCTAATCCATATGCAAATTATCAGTTCAGGCCGAATGCACACTGTGTCTTTGCCCGAACTTCTTCCTCTTTCAGCTCTATCTCGCCTGACCCAATTAATCAGAAAGGAAAAAGAAGAGCTGACAGAGGAAGTATGAGAAGCATGGGTACAAAAAGTGGCATGGGTGGTGCACTTAACTGCCCATTTGCTTATTGATTAAAAGTACTTTTTCTGTAGCATAAAGCAATGGATCGCGAAGGGATAGGTATCATTATATTTAGCTGACAGTGTTCCTGGCTTAAAAATGAATTTCCTGGTGACAGACTCCATTTAAATCATTTTAAAATGTTTTTGGCTTGTAAATAACTGTTGTTAAATATATATATTCATTTTTTTTTATATTACTTCATTAAGCTTTATTAATAGCTATATTTTTAATTGTGTAGGATTTAAATTTTATTAGTCATTTTTAAAGTAAGTTTTTGGAAGTTTCTTCAGCCTACTTCGTTCTTAACCTAACATTCCTCTTCTTATGTTAAATCCATTTTCTATCTAGTTGACTACCCCTTTGTTCTTTGTAATATCAATTACTTTTCATTCAGTGAGTGCTGACTAAAGTGCCCTCTAATAGAAATGTGTTAAATAATTGTGTGTTTGAATTTTTTTAAATTTGGAATAAGTTATTTTCTTTATGACAATAATGCTTTAAAACTTATTCGAAACTGAGAGAAATTAATTCATGGCAAAAACTTTTTTTTAGAAGCCAGTAAAGATGTTTTATCAAAAACAGGTAGAGTTATTGCCACACCGAACATAGGAGGGAAAGGGGTGAGGGAATAACGCTTAGAAACTAGGGAAAGGAGATGGACACCTCCTAGTAAAACCCTAATCAAAGTCCTGACTAACTACCAGTATGAACAGACCCCAGAGGTAGGTGAGTTCATGCACAGGAATACCTAATGTTGCAAAATTTGCCACTGTTTAAGTTCAATCCCCATTGGTTAATGTATATCCCAGATAAAGAGAGTATAGGGCTGGAATTAAAAAACTTTTTTTTAGAAAATAGCGGTTCTGCTAAAAGATCTATAGTGTGGGATACGGCTAGGGCATACTTGAGAGGATGTCTGTTTAAAAAGGTGAACTATTTTAAAAAAAACTACCAAAGAAAAGGGTAAATTACTGGAAAAGAACTTAGAAGAAGCAAGATCCATGTGTGTAATGGATCCGACCGGAAATAATAAGAAGAAATGGGAGCAAGAACATGAAAATTTAAAAACATATTATATGGATAAAACAAGGAAGGAATTGTTCTTCCAGGGGTTTCAGTTGGCTTCGGAGAGAGAAAAGGTTGGAAAAATCTTAGCAGGTATAGTGAAAAATCAGAAAGGGAAAACATGGATAGGGGCAATTAAGGACAATAGAGATTAAATAGTCAGTTCACCCGAGGGAATTAAAAAGGTCTTCGCTGAATATTTTGAGGAACTTTATAAGTCTAGGGTACAATACAACAAAAAAGACCTGGACAATTATTTAGATCAGATTGTTATCCCCGAGATATCTAAAACACAAAAAGAATACTTTTTAGAGATAGAGGAAGTTCTAGGTCAGGTAAAACCATTAAAATCACCAGGGTGCGACGGACTCCCCTTTGAAATATATAAAACTTTCTCGCAGGTGTTAATACTGGAATTAAGAGCGACATTGTGTGAGGCCCAAAAAATTGGTGATTTACCAGAATCAATGAAAGAAGCAATAATAACATTGATCCCAAAAAAGAGTAAAGAACAACTAGATCCCGGCTCATATAGACCAATATCTTTGCTGAATACGGACGTGAAGATTCTAGCAAAGGTTTTGGCAGGTAGGCTTTCTAAGGTGATTAAAGGTATAATCCAAGAAGATCAGACAGGTTTTATACCAGGAAGGACAATATACGCAAATATTAGAAGGCTGTACCTTAATATTGAAGCTAATAAAACAGAAGCTGGCGAAAAAGCTATACTTTCACTGGATGCTCAAAAGGCTTTTGACTGCATCGAGTGGGAGTATTTATGGGCAGTATTGAAAAGGGTTGGTATAGGAGAAGGATTTATATATTCCAAACCAAGGTCCAGGGTGATGGTGGATGGGAGCTTGTCCCTGCCCTTTGCCCTTCATAGGGGCACTAGGCAGGGATGCCCTCTCTCCCCATTATTATTTGCCATTGCAATAGAACCTTTGGCATGCTTGATAAGAAATAATAGGGAATACAATGGTTTTCAGTATAGGGATGGAAAGGAAAAATTAATAATGTATGCCGATGATATTTTATTATTTTTGCACAATACGGGGGATGAGTTTAATAGAGTTATAGATATAATAGATAAGTTTTTTTTTTTCTTTCGGGGTTAAATATAAATTGGGAGAAGTCCCATATGATGTTATTAGGGAAGGGGCTATCAAAGAATTCCGCAAGGGTGCACGTGCTTGAGCAACACAAGAGCTTTAAATATTTAGGTATACAGATTTCTACAAATATTCAAGATTATGAGAAATAGTTTTTTTTATTATTTAATAACACAATATACTCAGATAAATGGAACTTTAAAAGGAATGGTGGGGAGGGACGAGTTAATAAAAATGGGGTGGATAGGGGACACAAATTATTTAGAGGTTTTGGAGTCAGGAACACTAGTGAAAAATAGCACAGGAAATAATATAATGAATTTAATGGGAAACATATGGGTGGAACTTAAAAAAAATTAGAGATATTAAGGGCTATTTGCACTATACACCTATTTGGAAAAACATAAACCTAAAGGAAGTGCAAAGGATTAAATCCTATATAGATTGGGAAAAAAAGGGGGTAAAATATTTAGCGCAAATATTTGAGGAAGATAAACTGAAGGACTTCTCTACCTTGGCAACGGAGTTTGGGATCCATCAAAAGGATAGCTTTAAATATCTCCAGCTAAAAATGCTGTTAGGATACCAGCTAATCCAAATAAATATAGAAAAGAACAATCAAATAGAATATATAAATTTACTAATGGAGGGGAAAAAAAAGGAGCTACGAAAAAAAGATATGGAATTTTGATGGAGGCAAAAAAAGAAGGGATTATAATATCAGCTAGAGGAAACTGGGAAAAAGAGCTCCTATCTTTTACGGAAGAAAAATGGAATGATGCCCTTAGAAGTTATATTAGGGTTTCAGAAAGGGCTTCAAATAAAATTTCGCAATTCTTTATACTCCATAGGTTACATCGATCTCCCTGGGCGCTAAAGAAAATGGGGGTTAGAACCTCGGATAAGTGTCCAAAATGTAGGGGTGAGAGGGCGGATCTTATACATTGTTTTTGGAGATGCCCAAAATTGATAAGGTATTGGAAAGAGATTGTAGAGATTACATCATTATTTTTGGGCATTCAAGTTTTGGAAGACCCCGTAGTCTGTATATTGGGGGCTACTGCACACCTTAAGTTAAATAGAGAGCTACAGTTGGTGTTGAATAAAGTATTGTTTCAGGCCAGACTGTTGATACTTCGGAAATGGATAAATAAAGACCCCCCTACAGTAGGACAGTGGCAGGAAGCTGTGCTTAATCTGATTAGATTGGAACAGGTTTCGGAGAGATTGAGTGATAGACAGGGAAAAACTGATAAAATTTAGAAGAAATGGTTGAACCAGGGCCGAGATGTGTGAACCAAATTTTTTTTTTTTTTTTTTTCGTTCACTCTCTCTCTTCAATGGGGTGGGTGGGCATTTGGGGTAAAAGGTTAATGCAAATGTTAATTTAAATGTAAAATGTTAACATATGATAGAGTTTTGTAATATGGACCTTTTGGACGGTCCATTAATGTATTTGTCTTTTTGTATTTTGGAAAATAAAAGATAAAAAAAAAAAAAAAAAAAGGAATACCTAATGTCCTAACTCACCCTATAGGACCCTGATGCTAATTTCAGGACTGAGATAACCTGTTCCTCCAAAAGAAAGGACAAACAGGAGTTTCCCTCAGGCCTTAACCACTTAAGGACCACAGGTTTATACCCCCCTAAAGACCAGGCCCTTTTTTACAAATCGGCACTCCACAACTTTAGCGGTTTATTGCTCGGTCATGCAACTTACCACCCAAATGAATTTTACCTCCTTTTCTTCTCACTAATAGAGCTTTCATTTGGTGGTATTTCATTGCTGCTGACATTTTTACTTTTTTTGTTATTAATCAAAATTTAACGTTTTTTTTGCATAAAAATGACATTTTTTACTTTCAGTTGTAAAATTTTGCAAAAAAAACGAGATCCATATATAAATTTTGCTCTAAATTTATTGTTCTACATGTCTTTGATAAAAAAAAATGTTTGGGTAAAAAAAAAATGGTTTGGGTAAAAGTTATAGCGTTTACAAACTATGGTACAAAAATGTGAATTTCCGCTTTTTGAAGCAGCTCTGACTTTCTGAGCACCTTTCATGTTTCCTGAGGTTCTACAATGCCCAGACAGTACAAACACCCCACAAATGACCCCATTTCGGAAAGTAGACACCCTAAGGTATTCGCTGATGGGCATAGTGAGTTCATAGAACTTTTTATTTTTTGTCACAAGTTAGCGGAAAATGATGATTTTTTTTTATTATTTTTTATTTCTTACAAAGTCTCATATTCCACTAACTTCTGACAAAAAATAAAAGCTTCCATGAACTCACTATGCCCATCAGCGAATACCTTGGGATGTCTTCTTTCCAAAATGGGGTCACTTGTGGGGTAGTTATACTGCCCTGGCATTCTAGGGGCCCAAATGTGTGGTAAGGAGTTTGAAATCAAATTCTGTAAAAAATGGTTGGTGAAATCCGAAAGGTGCTCTTTGGAATTTGGGCCCCTTTGCCCACCTAGGCTGCAAAAAAGTGTCACACATGTGGTATCTCCGTATTCAGGAGAAGTTGGGGAATGTGTTTTGGGGTGTCATTTTACATATACCCATGCTGGGTGAGAGAAATATCTTGGCAAAAGACAACTTTGTATAAAAAAAATGGTAAAAGTTGTCTTTTGCCAAGATATTTCTCTCACACAGCATGGGTATATGTAAAATGACACCCCAAAACACATTCCCCAACTTCTCCTGAATACGGAGATACCACATGTGTGACACTTTTTTGCAGCCTAGGTGGGCAAAGGGGCCCATATTCCAAAGAGCACCTTTCGGATTTCACCAACCATTTTTTACAGAATTTGATTTCAAACTCCTTACCACACATTTGGGCCCCTAGAATGCCAGGGCAGTATAACTACCCCACAAGTGACCCCATTTTGGAAAGAAGACACCCCAAGGTATTCGCTGATGGGCATAGTGAGTTCGTGGAAGTTTTTATTTTTTGTCACAAGTTAGTGGAATATGAGACTTTGTATGAAAAAAAAAAAAAAAATCATCATTTTCCACTAACTTGTGACAAAAAATAAAAAATTCTAGGAACTCGCCATGCCCCTCACGGAATACTTTGGGGTGTCTTCTTTCCAAAATGGGGTCACTTGTGGGGTAGTTATACTGCCCTGGCATTTTCCAGGGGCCCTAATGTGTGGTAAGTAGGTAAATGACCTGTGAAATCCTACAGGTGCTCTTTGGAATATGGGCCCCTTTGCCCAACTAGGCTGCAAAAAAGTGTCACACATGTGGTATCGCCGTATTCAGGAGAAGTTGGGGAATGTGTTTTGGGGTGTCATTTTACATATACCCATGCTGGGTGAGAGAAATATCTTGGCAAAAGACAACTTTTCCCATTTTTTTATACAAAGTTGGCATTTGACCAAGATATTTCTCTCACCCAGCATGGGTATATGTAAAATGACACCCCAAAACACATTCCCCAACTTCTCCTGAGTACGGCGATACCAGATGTGTGACACTTTTTTTGCAGCCTAGATGCGCAAAGGTGCCCAAATTCCTTTTAGGAGGGCATTTTTAGACATTTGGATACCAGACTTCTTCTCACGCTTTGGGGCCCCTAGAATGCCAGGGCAGTATAAATACCCCACATGTGACCCCATTTTGGAAAGAAGACACCCCAAGGTATTCAATGAGGGGCATGGCGAGTTCATAGAAATTTATTTTTTTTGGCACAAGTTAGCGGAAATTGATATTTTTTATTTATTTCTCACAAAGTCTCCCTTTCCGCTAACTTGGGACAAAAATTTCAATCTTTCATGGACTCAATATGCCCCTCACGGAATACCTGGGGGTGTCTTCTTTCTGAAATGGGGTCACATGTGGGGTATTTATACTGCCCTGGCATTCTAGGGGCCCTAAAGCGTGAGAAGAAGTCTGGAATATAAATGTCTAAAAAATTTTACGCATTTGGATTCCGTGAGGGGTATGGTGAGTTCATGTGAGATTTTATTTTTTGACACAAGTTAGTGGAATATGAGACTTTGTAAGAAAAAAATAATAATTTCCGCTAACTTGGGCCAAAAAAATGTCTGAATGGAGCCTGACAGGGGAGTGATCAATGACAGGGGGGTGATCAATGACAGGGGGTGATCAATGACAGGGGGGGTGATCAGGGAGTCTATATGGGGTGATCACCCCCCTGTCATTGATCACCCCCCTATAAGGCTCCATTCAGATGTCCGTATGTGTTTTGCGGATCCGATCCATGTATCCGTGGATCCGTAAAAATCATACGGACATCTGAATGCAGCCTGACAGGGGGGGGTGATCAATGACAGGGGGGTAATCAATGACAGGGGGGTGATCAGGGAGTCTATATGGGGTGATCACCACAGTCATTGATCACGCCCCTGTAAGGCTCCATTCAGACGTCCGTATGCGTTTTGCGGATCCGATCCATCTATCAGTGGATCCGTAAAAATCATGCGGACGTCTGAATGGAGCTTTGCAGGGGTGTGATCAATGACAGGGGGGTAATCAATGACAGGGGGGGTGATCAATGACAGGGGGGGGTGATCAATGACAGGGGGGTGATCAGGGAGTCTATATGGGGTGATCACCCCCCTGTCATTGATCACCCCCCTATAAGGCTCCATTCAGATGTCCGTATGTGTTTTGCGGATCCGATCCATCTATCAGTGGATCCGTAAAAATCTTGCGGACGTCTGAATGGAGCTTTACAGGGGTGTGATCAATGACAGGGGGGTGATGAGGGAGTCTATATGGGGTGATCACCACAATCATTGATCACGCCCCTGTAAGGCTCCATTCAGACGTCCGTATGCGTTTTGTGGATCCGTAAAAATCATGCGGACGTCTGAATGGAGCTTTACAGGGGTGTGATCAATGACAGGGGGGTAATCAATGACAGGGGGGTGATCAGGGAGTCTATATGGGGTGATCACCACAGTCATTGATCACGCCCCTGTAAGGCTCCATTCAGACGTCCGTGTGCGTTTTGCGGATCCGATCCATCTATAAGTGGATCCGTAAAAATCATGCGGACGTCTGAATGGAGCTTTACAGGGGTGTGATCAATGACAGGGGGGTGATCAGGGAGTCTATATGGGGTGATCACCACAGTCATTGATCACGC
This sequence comes from Bufo bufo, assembly GCF_905171765.1. NCBI lineage: Eukaryota > Metazoa > Chordata > Amphibia > Anura > Bufonidae > Bufo > Bufo bufo. Next base: position 40,357,045 of record NC_053389.1, read on the forward strand.
CCCTGTAAGGCTCCATTCAGACGTCCGTGTGCGTTTTGCGGATCCGATCCATCTATCAGTGGATCCGTAAAAATCATGCGGACGTCTGAATGGAACTTTACAGGGGTGTGATCAATGACAGGGGGGTGATGAGGGAGTCTATATGGGGTGATCCCCACAGTCATTGATCACGCCCCTGTAAGGCTCCATTCAGACGTCCGTGTGCGTTTTGCGGATCCGATCCATCTATCAGTGGATCCGTAAAAATCATGCGGACGTCTGAATGGAGCTTTACAGCGGTGGGATCAATGACAGGGGGGTAATCAATGACAGGGGGGTGATCAGGGAGTCTATATGGGGTGATCAGGGGTGATCAGGGGCTAATAAGGGATTAATAAGTGACGGGGGGGTGTAGTGTAGTGGTGCTTGGTGCTACTTTACTGAGCTACCTGTGTCCTCTGGTGGTCGATCCAAACAAAGGGGACCACCAGAGGACCAGGTAGCAGGTATATTAGACGCTGTTATCAAAACAGCGTCTAATATACCTGTTAGGGGTTAAAAAAAACACATCTCCAGCCTGCCAGCGAACGATCGCCGCTGGCAGGCTGGAGATCAACTCTCTTACCTTCCGTTCCTGTGAGTGCGCGCGCCTGTGTGCGCGCGTTCACAGGAAATCTCGGCTCACACGAGATGACGCCAATTGGCGTTAGCAGAGCCTGGGGGAGCCGCCGCGATGACGCCTTTCGGCGTTAGCGTGGCGGCAAGCGGTTAATACAAATGACAGGGAAATGCAACACAAAAAATAACCCAAACGAAATACAAAAGGGAAAGAAAACATTTAACTTCAAGTGGCTATGGCAGCACCAGGAACTCAGCCGAGATCCACACACCAGCTATCCACAACTCAAACTGAAGCTATAAACCGCATAGCATAGTAGGAGAAACAACAATAAATTGAGAAGGTTAAATGACTACCTTGGTATAGAAGGTGTGGCAAGCACCAGAAACAACACAGACGTCATTTGATCCAAACAGAAAACATGTCAGATCAAACCACGTGTTGCCAATCTCACTGATCTCCTGCCACCTGTTGCCGGAACGCCCGTGACAGTTATAATCATTAAGTATTAATATTTTTAGACTTTTTAGATTTTTTATTGGTTCAGGGCCATCGTGTCTGACAAATGTACTATAGTAAGAGAATTCCATAACAAAAGGTTTTTTACTACAGTTGTAAAAGTGTAGAGGGGACCTCATAGTAAATATTACCATAGAGACCCCTTTTTCCATGGTTAATACTAGCATACACTGAACCACCTGGGGCTTTGTAGCTCTTTGGCTATTCTAATTGGCATAATCCTTGGATCGATATTCAAAACCTTTTGTCTAACATTGTACATCATATAGAGATCCTCACACAGAATTTTCATAACAACTTCTAGTTCTGAGTCTCCTCTTTTTAAAATCCCCTCTTTTTGAAGTTATGGTATTCCTAAACAAATTATCAAACAGAGAAAACAAATTTTAAGAAAATCTAATTGTACTAAATTAGGTGAAATGTTTGTGAGCCATAGTAAGTATGCTGGTAGGAAAGAGATCACCTAGCCTATGCAAATGTGTGTTCATTTTCCGAAGGTGACTTAATCAGGGATGTTGGTGAAACAGAAAGAGAGCTGAAAAACTCAATAAGTAATTAGTTATAGAAATTTCTGTTTAACAAAAGAGTTAGTGGCAGAAGTACAAAGAATATAGTTGTAGCAGATGCAGTGGTTGCAATAGTAGATTACATAAAAGTATCAGGAATTATTAATAAAGTAAAATTTTATAGCAACGGTAGTAGTGATAATTTCACAAGTAGGTTGGCAGAAGTAGTAATAAAGACAGAATGTTTCTGATAGTAATGAAAATGGTAAAAAATTCCCTCCAGTAATTGAAGCTGCAGGAGTTGGCAGTAGTAGTAGTAGTGGTAATTCTAACAGTTTAATAGTAATTACAGCAATAGATTGGTGGTAAAACTACTATTAATAATACTATTAATAGTAATTTTGAAATTGTGAAATAATATTTCCATGTGACATACTTCTTGAGAAACAAAGGAAACATCTGTACCAACATTAACATTTTTCATTTTGTATCTTTTCATAAAAGTCACAATAAACTGCATTTTAAATCTTCTATTACTTCTCATTAAATACATTTAAAAACATAAATAATTTAAATATAAAAACTACTTAAAATAGTAGTCTCTAAAATAAACTAAGTTGCATGAAGTCAAATTTATTTTATCTGCTCTTTGTTCTTTTAATGTGTCAGCTGGACAAACTGGTGAAGGAAGTGGAATAATACAGAGTAAATTAAGTGACTATTCTTTTGACATAATATTTCTATGTTTTTATTTCAAATAAATATAAAAAAATTTCATCCTACACACAACTGCTGATAAATATATTTTACTTGAAAAGGTCTCTTCATTTTTTATCTCTCACCTGACGATAAGCTACACCTAGTCTTTAGAGGAGGAAAATAAGAAAAAATATTTTCCTTAGAACAGACCCCCAATCTTCATCAGACCCCCAAATTAGATCCCCAAACTTTATCAGACTTCAGATCAGATCCCCATATCAAACCTCAAATCAGACCCCCATATCAGACCTCAGATCAGTCCCTTAAATCAGATAAACCCCCTCATATCAGATCAGACCACATCATAGATAAAATAAATACATTAACTTATCAACTAAGGTCCTTGCGCCTACTATGTAAGGTTTACTGAGTCGCTTCTCAGGGTGTGAATAAATCTAAAGGACTCAGAAATTAGGCGCATCCTTTGGTAGTCCGTACACTTAGACTGAAATCTATGGCAGCTCCAAGCGTCCATGGATTTCAGTGTTCTTTTTCCTCGTAAATTAGATGCATCTTTTGGTAGTCCACACACTTACACTGAAATCTATGGCATCTCTGAGCGTCTATAGACTTCAGTCTTCTTTTCCCCATAAATTAGGCACATCTTTGGTAGTCCGTACACTTAGACTGAAAACTACGACAGCTCTGAGCTTCCATAGACTTCAGTGTTCTTTTTTCTTGTAAATTAGGAGCATCCTTTGTCAGTCCATGCATTTAGACTAAAATCTAAGGCAGCTCCAAGCTGCTATAGGCTTTAGTCTTTTTTTTATGTTAAGGTAAATTATGATAATTTTTCCAGGCTCATTGACCCTGCTCTTGCCACTTTTTGGGAAAGTGGTGAGTGCAGCCTAGAAATACTACTTGTGCATTGATTTAGGTGGAATGGCGTTTATAAAGGTGCAAACACGAAGTTGGCAACTTTTTTTATGCCAGAAAACTGGAGTGAAGAGAATGATAACTTCCCCCCTTTGTTTTGTATTTCTAAGCAAATTTTCCAAAAACTGAAAAAGAACGTAAGCAAATATTGTTAAAATAAACAAAGTAAAAATGTTGACAGCCATAATATAAAAACTACTCATCTCTTTAAGTCTCATCATGTCTTGTTTTCATGCCAGTGAGGAAACCGGTCATATAAACGTATATGCTAATGTGTTACATGTTCATAGATGTAATATCAATAACAGTATGTTGTAAATTAATTTTCAGTGGTGACAGTTATTTCTGACAGCAGCAGTAGTAATGATAACATCATAATAGGGCAATAGAAATAGTAATGGTGTCAGAAGTATTTGACAGTAGCAGTATCAGTATAACAAGGACAATAGTGATTATTATATTGCTTAGGGTAAAATCAGTAATAATATTAACAGCATAATAGCAGTATCTGTTTAAAAATTCAACAAGAACAACCCTCATATTGTTACATTAAAATAAAAGTAAAAAATAAATAAAAATTATAGCTCTTGGAATGCAATGACAAAATAAACATGATAATATTAAAAAATAATAATTACTTGGCCACCAACGTCCAAAACAGGCCGGTCACTAAGGCATTAAACCACATCACATATATAACATCATCATCTATTTATTTGCATTTTTTTCATGAATGCAAAAATAATATATCAGAATACTTTGATTTGAATTTCAGAAAAAGTTCCATTTGCCACGAAGCACTTTGTGGTATCGAATACATTTTTCCTAAAATGGTGGCTGAAAATAAATTAATAATACCTCATCCACTTACTCACAGAGAGGCTGTCCGCTCCCATCTTGATTGAAGAAAACCCTCCAAAGGACCTACAGCGAGTGTGATGACCTTACCACGTCATCACGCTGGGTGTGATGCCAGCATGCTTGCCGCATGTCAATTGGTGGGTTTTCTTCTATCAAGACGGCCTCTTCTTAAGCAAGTGGATGAGGTGAGTGTAATTTTTTTTAACCCCTGAATGGCTTAATGTGAGTCAACAATGCTGTGATCTGCATTGAACACGGCATCTGAGGGGTTCTATGACAGGGGTCAGCGTGATCGCCGTTCCGTCATTGAGCCAGCTCCATACAATGGAAAGCGATTTGTGACAAAGTACTTCATAACAAATCAAATTTCTTGTTTAAGTTTGGGGAAGAAGCCAAATTGAATTTTTCAAAACTTTCCTCAGTGATGAGCTGCAGGGGCTATATCCGAATTCGTGAGTTTTCACGAATATTTGGGCGAATATTCGCCATATATTCGTGAATTCGAGAATTTGTTATCTCCAGTCATTATTTTCTTGATTTTGGAAATCGTCAATTGAAAAATTTGTGATAAAAATTAGCATTACGAAAATTCGCAATCAACATTACTCCTAAAGTAAAAGATATTGCAGCCTTCTCATTGGCCCACAAGCTAGAAGCAGGAAGGGATCATGTGTACTGATTTAAAAAATCTTGAATATTTGAAATTACGAATATATATCACTATATTCTAAATATTCGTGCCGATATTCACGCTAAAATTCGCAATTCAAATATTCGTGATCAACACTAGTTTTAAGACATTTCATTTTAATATATTGATTCATATCAAAGCATCTGTGCTTCTCTACCTTGAAATTCAACTTGTCATGTTAAATGTGTTTTTTCTTCCATACTGTCAACGATTTTTAGGCTGGGGTCAAGCTTTCTAAATGCATTCTGATATGCTGCGGATTTTCCCCAGTGGAAATGTGTGCGGACATTCAACAGCATATGAAATAGCAAAAAAGCAGATAAGATTGTGCATAATAAAAACTTCCTGTGTGAACAACTCATCAAGAACTAAGAATTGTCAAAAGTGAAAACTCATTAATTGTATTTTTATGAATTTGTTGCTTTTCTGTATACAAGGTAGATCGAGGTCTGATGGAGGTTATTATACACTGAATTTTGTTGATGCTATATACAAAATAATTTTTTGGTTTTTTTGTATTTCCAAATTCAGATGGTGATGGGCAACAGGTACTGCCAAAAGGTAAATGCTGCTGAGTGACATATCACCAAATGGTTCAGGAGTCATAAGATAATATTATTTCTAATTAATATTCTAGATCTTCAGTTATTTGGTCAGTTATGTCCATCAGTTACTGTGTTGGCCTTACTACTGGTTATGGTTAACAATAACGGATGTAAATAACTGACCAAATAACTGATGTCTGAACTTGGCCTTAGTGGGGGACAGGTAACTAAACGTATCTATTTTTAAACCTCCAGTTTTATCTGTCTATCTATCTATCTATCTATCTATCTATCTATCTATCTATCTATCTATCTATCTAGGTCAGCCTACTCTACCCACTTTCCCAGTACAAATACATCAATCCCTCCCAAGCAATGCAGAATGCAGAGCGTAACACCCCTGGTTTCTAATAAATTTGCGTTTTATTTATTCATTAAGCAGACAAAAAAAAATTGTATTAAAAAGTCCCCTTGGCCTCACTCGCTTTATGCGACTTCTATGTCTGTAAAGTGTAACAAGTGCTTCATAAATGTGGTGCTCATTCTTAATAACATTTCTCGATGTATTCATACCAGACAACTGACATAAATACATTGATAAATCTTCCACTTCGCTTCTACCACAAAGCTGACTGCATAAAGCCATCCCTAAGGGGAGCTCCATGCATAGGAATTTTTGCAGTATCTATCTATCTATCTATCTAGAGATAAAAAATCAGCCAGCAGCACTCCAATATTGCAAAGAAAATCGTGTGGTTTATTGACCCAAAGTCAAGCGACGTTTCGACAGCTTGTTGCTGTCTTTATCAAGCCTAGTGCACAAGTGTTACAAGCGTGCTTTATATAGGGACATTGATCAACTACTAATATGACACCAATTAATAAAACATGATGAAAAATTGATATATAAAGTGAAACAAACAATTACATAGATATATGAAAATCACTGTCATGATCTGACAAGTATAATGAGGATAAATGAAAATTCATTATTACAACATCCTTTACGTTGTGTACAGAAGGTCTTAATAGGTGCAGGTGAAAACAATAATTGCGTGAAGTTAAAAACACTCACTGTCAGCTGGGTGACTGTATGTAATTCAAATCGTGTGCTCCGCGGCGTTCCCATTCACTAACCGCGCATGCGCGGGACAAGCAAATATCGCGTTACTTCTAGCGTCTAGGGACACACTGGCAACCACAATCAGGATGGCCGAGACAGCCTCACAAGTGATATGCGCATGTCAAGATAGCAGTAGGAGCCGCCCATCAGTCACTACGTAATCGTAGTCACATACATGAATGATTAACTGGGTATAGGGAACGGAATTGTGGAAATATAATATGATAAAGGAGCTTATATAGGAGGTAAGGTCTAGGACACTAACAGCCCGTGATCTACATGGTATACATATAAGGTCACTGGATTGAGCGTCTTATCAACCTATAGAACAGATGTAAAGAGGCTATGCAAATAGTGAAAAGAGAAAGATACCCAACACTGGCAGGTCACGTTAGTGATCCATCAGTGTTAGAATGGCAGAGAAGTAGGCGTCGCCAGGGTAAACCCACGAACCGCCACTGCTCATGTATAAGGGTGCATCACTCTATCACCAATGCAATTCAGTCTCACAGCCATAGCTGTATATATAAAAAAATTCAAGTACCCTATAGAATATATATAAATATAAATATTTAATAGAAGATATAACGACTATTTGGGCGGACAACTAGTGCAAAAAAGACAACAATACGCATTAATGTTGCAGCAGCAGTCCAAATATCATGATGTGGATCCAATGTATACAATATGGGTGGCCGACTGGAGCCGCAATGGACTTTGCATCATACAGCACCACAGTTGTGACCTTGAGAGTATTCTTTATCTAAAAACAAAAAAGAGAAATTATGTATAATTCTCGTAAAAAACTTTTTGCTTGGTTACACGCTTTAATGTAAAAACATGTACATTCACCATACAGTTGGGAATATGGATCAGGCGATTAACGGAATGAGACAGTACTAATCAACCCTAAAGTCGACGTTTAACCCATTGGGTTTTAGAGTCTTTAAAGTGTAAATCCAATATAATTCACGTTTTTTGAGGAGAGCTTGTCTATCTCCTCCCCGTCTCCCTAGTTCTATTTGTTCCAAAATACGAAATTTCAGATCATTTTGCGTATGTCCTGCATCTTTAAAATGTTTGGACACCGGCAAGTCCATTTTCTCCTTCCTGATGGAATAGCGATGCTGATTAAGCCGTGTCTTTACATCCCACGTGGTCTCGCCAACGTACCACTTGCCGCAGGGGCAGGTCAGTTGGTAGACCACGTAGGATGAGTCACAGGTGAGAAATTGAGTGATTTTGATCACTCCATTAGTGGCCGGATTGAAAAATTTATCTCCCTTAATCATAAGTTTGCAGTTTATGCAGTGGTAACAAGGATAGCACCCAGTGCGAGTAGAGCCACACATTTCTCTTACACTAGTTTTGGCACTGCCCACGTCGGCTTTTACTAATCTGTCTCCCAGATTTCGTCCTCTCCGATATGAAAACAAAGGGGGTGTGTTAAATTCTTCAATGTGAGGAAAACTATTCCCTAACAGGCTCCAATGTTTCCGAATGATAGTAGCGATATGCGAGCTATCAGTGGAAAATTGGGTAATGAAGGGAATGCGTGGATTTTTGGGGGCAACCTGAGACCTGATATCACTGGAGTGATACTCCACTCTCGTAATGGTATCCTTAATTAATTTTTTTGGGTAACCACGTTTGACAAATTTGTGGCCCATTTCTTTAAACCTAGTATGTCTCTTTTGTTCATCCTTGACTATCCGCTGAACACGGAGGAACTGGCTGAAAGGTAAGGACCGGATCATGGAACGAGGGTGATGGCTCTCATATCTCAATAGAGTATTTCTATCAGTTGGTTTCACAAACAGATCTGTGCTCAGACCTCGTCCCATGATCCGGACCTCCGTATCCAGGAACTGCAGTCTATCCGTTGAATGAACCACGGTAAACTTCACAGTTGGGTCAACTTCGTTGAGATATGCGTGGAAGGCGAGGAGGCCCAACGTGTCGCCCGTCCACACCAAGAAGATGTCATCAATATAGCGCCACCACCCCAGAACATGTCTGAAGTGGTGGCTGCCATAGATGAAAGACTCCTCAAGGTGGGCCATATAGATGTTAGCGTAGGTGGGCGCCACGTTGGACCCCATCGCCGTCCCACGCAATTGGACAAAGAAGTCGTCCTGGAAAAGGAAATAGTTTTTAGTCAAAACGAATCTAAGCAATGAAAGCAAAAAAGTCTGGCAAGATTCGGAATAATCAGAGTTGGCAAGACAAGTCTCAACCGCCCGTAGGCCCAGTTCATGATCGATCGACGTGTATAGACTACACACGTCGAACGAAACAAGAACTGCGCCTACAGGGATCTCAAGATCATTGATCTTAGATAAGAAGTCACTAGTATCTCTAATGAATGATTTGGTGGAGATAGCAAAACAGCGCAACATCTTATCAAGGAAGATTGCCACATTATAAAAGAGGGACTCTCTACCCGACACAATTGGGCGGCCAGGAGGGGGCATCACCCCCTTATGGACTTTAGGCAGTGTGTACAATATGGGTGTGCTGGGTTTATCTCGATATAAGTAACAAAAAAGTTTGTCATCAATGATGTCAGCCTGACGGGCCTGATTTAGAATATCACGCAGTTCCCTCAATAAATTAAATTTGGGGTCCTGTGTTACCCGTTTGTACACCTGTATGTCCTCAAGTTGGCCGTGGATCTCCTCGATGTACTCTCTGGTGTCCATCACCACAACCCCACCACCCTTATCGGCAGATTTGATGGTGAGGTTGTGGTCGGAGGCCAGAGAGCCCATCGCGGCGATCTCGTCAGAAGAGATGTTACCAAATCTGAGATCATTGTTCTCAGAATCATGTTTTAATTTGTCAAGGTCCCTTCGTATGGCTAATGAGAAAGCATCAACACCTGGGTGATCAATTACAGGATTAAAATTACTTTTAACATATAATCCAGTGTTAAATAAAGATAATTCCGTTAGCTTATCATCATCACATCTAGAGGTTTGACTCTGTGTTGAGAACCAAATCTTAAGCCTAATACTCTGTAGGAATCTATGTAAGTCCAGCTCCATATGAAACCAATCCGTCCTGGACACAGGGCAAAATGAAAGGCCCCTGTTCAAGACGGATTGTTGTGCTTCATTCAGGGTAATCGAGGAGATATTTACCACTATGTCGTCTATGGTAAATATCTCCTCTATTACCCTGAATGAAGCACAACAATCCGTCTTGAACAGGGGCCTTTCATTTTGCCCTGTGTCCAGGACGGATTGGTTTCATATGGAGCTGGACTTACATAGATTCCTACGGAGTATTAGGCTTAAGATTTGGTTCTCAACACAGAGTCAAACCTCTAGATGTGATGATGATAAGCTAACGGAATTATCTTTATTTAACACTGGATTATATGTTAAAAGTAATTTTAATCCTGTAATTGATCACCCAGGTGTTGATGCTTTCTCATTAGCCATACGAAGGGACCTCGACAAATTAAAACATGATTCTGAGAACAATGATCTCAGATTTGGTAACATCTCTTCTGACGAGATCGCCGCGATGGGCTCTCTGGCCTCCGACCACAACCTCACCATCAAATCTGCCGATAAGGGTGGTGGGGTTGTGGTGATGGACACCAGAGAGTACATCGAGGAGATCCACGGCCAACTTGAGGACATACAGGTGTACAAACGGGTAACACAGGACCCCAAATTTAATTTATTGAGGGAACTGCGTGATATTCTAAATCAGGCCCGTCAGGCTGACATCATTGATGACAAACTTTTTTGTTACTTATATCGAGATAAACCCAGCACACCCATATTGTACACACTGCCTAAAGTCCATAAGGGGGTGATGCCCCCTCCTGGCCGCCCAATTGTGTCGGGTAGAGAGTCCCTCTTTTATAATGTGGCAATCTTCCTTGATAAGATGTTGCGCTGTTTTGCTATCTCCACCAAATCATTCATTAGAGATACTAGTGACTTCTTATCTAAGATCAATGATCTTGAGATCCCTGTAGGCGCAGTTCTTGTTTCGTTCGACGTGTGTAGTCTATACACGTCGATCGATCATGAACTGGGCCTACGGGCGGTTGAGACTTGTCTTGCCAACTCTGATTATTCCGAATCTTGCCAGACTTTTTTGCTTTCATTGCTTAGATTCGTTTTGACTAAAAACTATTTCCTTTTCCAGGACGACTTCTTTGTCCAATTGCGTGGGACGGCGATGGGGTCCAACGTGGCGCCCACCTACGCTAACATCTATATGGCCCACCTTGAGGAGTCTTTCATCTATGGCAGCCACCACTTCAGACATGTTCTGGGGTGGTGGCGCTATATTGATGACATCTTCTTGGTGTGGACGGGCGACACGTTGGGCCTCCTCGCCTTCCACGCATATCTCAACGAAGTTGACCCAACTGTGAAGTTTACCGTGGTTCATTCAACGGATAGACTGCAGTTCCTGGATACGGAGGTCCGGATCATGGGACGAGGTCTGAGCACAGATCTGTTTGTGAAACCAACTGATAGAAATACTCTATTGAGATATGAGAGCCATCACCCTCGTTCCATGATCCGGTCCTTACCTTTCAGCCAGTTCCTCCGTGTTCAGCGGATAGTCAAGGATGAACAAAAGAGACATACTAGGTTTAAAGAAATGGGCCACAAATTTGTCAAACGTGGTTACCCAAAAAAATTAATTAAGGATACCATTACGAGAGTGGAGTATCACTCCAGTGATATCAGGTCTCAGGTTGCCCCCAAAAATCCACGCATTCCCTTCATTACCCAATTTTCCACTGATAGCTCGCATATCGCTACTATCATTCGGAAACATTGGAGCCTGTTAGGGAATAGTTTTCCTCACATTGAAGAATTTAACACACCCCCTTTGTTTTCATATCGGAGAGGACGAAATCTGGGAGACAGATTAGTAAAAGCCGACGTGGGCAGTGCCAAAACTAGTGTAAGAGAAATGTGTGGCTCTACTCGCACTGGGTGCTATCCTTGTTACCACTGCATAAACTGCAAACTTATGATTAAGGGAGATAAATTTTTCAATCCGGCCACTAATGGAGTGATCAAAATCACTCAATTTCTCACCTGTGACTCATCCTACGTGGTCTACCAACTGACCTGCCCCTGCGGCAAGTGGTACGTTGGCGAGACCACGTGGGATGTAAAGACACGGCTTAATCAGCATCGCTATTCCATCAGGAAGGAGAAAATGGACTTGCCGGTGTCCAAACATTTTAAAGATGCAGGACATACGCAAAATGATCTGAAATTTCGTATTTTGGAACAAATAGAACTAGGGAGACGGGGAGGAGATAGACAAGCTCTCCTCAAAAAACGTGAATTATATTGGATTTACACTTTAAAGACTCTAAAACCCAATGGGTTAAACGTCGACTTTAGGGTTGATTAGTACTGTCTCATTCCGTTAATCGCCTGATCCATATTCCCAACTGTATGGTGAATGTACATGTTTTTACATTAAAGCGTGTAACCAAGCAAAAAGTTTTTTACGAGAATTATACATAATTTCTCTTTTTTGTTTTTAGATAAAGAATACTCTCAAGGTCACAACTGTGGTGCTGTATGATGCAAAGTCCATTGCGGCTCCAGTCGGCCACCCATATTGTATACATTGGATCCACATCATGATATTTGGACTGCTGCTGCAACATTAATGCGTATTGTTGTCTTTTTTGCACTAGTTGTCCGCCCAAATAGTCGTTATATCTTCTATTAAATATTTATATTTATATATATTCTATAGGGTACTTGAATTTTTTTATATATACAGCTATGGCTGTGAGACTGAATTGCATTGGTGATAGAGTGATGCACCCTTATACATGAGCAGTGGCGGTTCGTGGGTTTACCCTGGCGACGCCTACTTCTCTGCCATTCTAACACTGATGGATCACTAACGTGACCTGCCAGTGTTGGGTATCTTTCTCTTTTCACTATTTGCATAGCCTCTTTACATCTGTTCTATAGGTTGATAAGACGCTCAATCCAGTGACCTTATATGTATACCATGTAGATCACGGGCTGTTAGTGTCCTAGACCTTACCTCCTATATAAGCTCCTTTATCATATTATATTTCCACAATTCCGTTCCCTATACCCAGTTAATCATTCATGTATGTGACTACGATTACGTAGTGACTGATGGGCGGCTCCTACTGCTATCTTGACATGCGCATATCACTTGTGAGGCTGTCTCGGCCATCCTGATTGTGGTTGCCAGTGTGTCCCTAGACGCTAGAAGTAACGCGATATTTGCTTGTCCCGCGCATGCGCGGTTAGTGAATGGGAACGCCGCGGAGCACACGATTTGAATTACATACAGTCACCCAGCTGACAGTGAGTGTTTTTAACTTCACGCAATTATTGTTTTCACCTGCACCTATTAAGACCTTCTGTACACAACGTAAAGGATGTTGTAATAATGAATTTTCATTTATCCTCATTATACTTGTCAGATCATGACAGTGATTTTCATATATCTATGTAATTGTTTGTTTCACTTTATATATCAATTTTTCATCATGTTTTATTAATTGGTGTCATATTAGTAGTTGATCAATGTCCCTATATAAAGCACGCTTGTAACACTTGTGCACTAGGCTTGATAAAGACAGCAACAAGCTGTCGAAACGTCGCTTGACTTTGGGTCAATAAACCACACGATTTTCTTTGTAATATTGGAGTGCTGCTGGCTGATTTATTATCTCTAGTTCATTGGACCTAGGTGCTGGACCTCACTGGCCGGACGTGCACCCCACGCTTCTACAGTGTGCTGCTTCCTCGTTTTCCAAATTCTATCTATCTATCTATCTATCTACAGTACAGACCAAAAGTTTGGACACACCTTCTCATTCAAAGAGTTTTCTTTATTTTCATGACTATGAAGGCATCAAAACTATGAATTAACACATGTGGAATTATATACATAACAAACAAGTGTGAAACAACTGAAAATATGTCATATTCTAGGTTCTTCAAAGTAGCCACCTTTTGCTTTGATTACTGCTTTGCACACTCTTGGCATTCTCTTGATGAGCTTCAAGAGGTAGTCCCCTGAAATGGTTTTCCAACAGTCTTGAAGGAGTTCCCAGAGATGCTTAGCACTTGTTGGCCCTTTTGCCTTCACTCTGCGGTCCAGCTCACCCCAAACCATCTCGATTGGGTTTAGGTCCGGTGACTGTGGAGGCCAGGTCATCTGGCGCAGCACCCCATCACTCTCCTTCATGGTCAAATAGCCCTGATTGACTGACCTTCATTTCTTAAAGTAATGATGGCCACTAGTTTTTCTTTACTTAGCTGCTTTTTTCTTGCCATAATACAAATTCTAACAGTCTATTCAGTAGGACTATCAGCTATGTATCCACCTGACTTCTCCTCAATGCAACTGATGGTCCCAACCACATTTATAAGGCAAGAAATCCCACTTATTAAACCTGACAGGGCACACCTGTGAAGTGAAAACCATGTCAGGGGACTACCTCTTGAAGCTCATCAAGAGAATGCCAAGAGTGTGCAAAGCAGTAATCAAAGCAAAAGGTGGCTACTTTGAAGAACCTAGAATATGACATATTTTCAGTTGTTTCACACTTGTTTGTTATGTATATAATTCCACATGTGTTAATTCATAATTTTGATGCCTTCAGTGTGAATCTACAATTTTCATAACATGTGCATAGTGACATACATAAGTAGTAACAGTGATTAGCATAATTACAAATCAATTCAAATTGTCATAAGCACAGATAAGATAAATATACAAAATACAGTCATATAAATGATATAATTCATCCATGCGACTAGTGTACATATAATAGCGAATACGTGCATACATAAAATTACATAGTATAATTCATATTGTGTACAATATACCCCACTCTTGCATAATTGATAATTATTACAGCAGTGAAAAAGGTGTGTGAATAAAAAAGTTGATTAACCACCTCAGCCCCCAGTGCTTAAACACCCTGAAAGACCAGGCCACTTTTTACACTTCTGACCTACACTACTTTCACCGTTTATTGCTCGGTCATGCAACTTACCACCCAAATGAATTTTACCTCCTTTTCTTCTCACTAATAGAGCTTTCATTTGGTGGTATTTCATTGCTGCTGACATTTTTACTTTTTTTGTTATTAATCGAAATTTAACGATTTTTTTGCAAAAAAATGACATTTTTCACTTTCAGTTGTAAAATTTTGCAAAAAAAACGACATCCATATAGAAATTTTGCTCTAAATTTATAGTTCTACATGTCTTTGATAAAAAAAAAATGTTTGGGTAAAAAAAAAATGGTTTGGGTAAAAGTTATAGCGTTTACAAACTATGGTACAAAAATGTGAATTTCCGCTTTTTGAAGCAGCTCTGACTTTCTGAGCACCTGTCATGTTTCCTGAGGTTCTACAATGCCCAGACAGTACAAACACCCCACAAATGACCCCATTTCTGAAAGTACACACCCTAAGGTATTCGCTGATGGGCATAGTGAGTTCATAGAACTTTTTATTTTTTGTCACAAGTTAGCGGAAAATGATGATTTTTTTTTCTTTTTTTTTTTTTCTTACAAAGTCTCATATTCCACTAACTTGTGACAAAAAATAAAAAGTTCTATGAACTCACTATGCCCATCAGCGAATACCTTGGGGTCTCTTCTTTCCAAAATGGGGTCACTTGTGGGGTAGTTATACTGCCCTGGCATTCTAGGGGCCCAAATGTGTGGTAAGGAGTTTGAAATCAAATTCAGTAAAAAATGACCTGTGAAATCCGAAAGGTGCTCTTTGGAATATGGGCCCCTTTGCCCACCTAGGCTGCAAAAAAGTGTCACACATCTGGTATCCCCGTACTCAGGAGAAGTTGAGGAATGTGTTTTGGGGTGTCTTTTTACATATACCCATGCTGGGTGAGATAAATATCTTGGTCAAATGCCAACTTTGTATAAAAAAATGGGAAAAGTTGTCTTTTGCCAAGATATTTCTCTCACCCAGCATGGGTATATATAAAATGACACCCCAAAACACATTCCCCACCTTCTCCTGAGTACGGAGATACCAGATGTGTGACACTTTTTTGCAGCCTAGGTGGGCAAAGGGGCCCATATTCCAAAGAGCACCTTTCGGATTTCACTCGTCATTTTTTACTGAATTTGATTTCAAACTCCTTACCACACATTTGGGCCCCTAGAATGCCAGGGCAGTATAACTACCCCACAAGTGACCCCATTTTGGAAATAAGACACCCCAAGGTATTCCGTGAGGGGCATGGCGAGTTCCTAGAATTTTTTATTTTTTGTCACAAGTTAGTGGAAAATGATGATTTTATTTTTTTATTTTTTTTTCATACAAAGTCTCATATTCCACTAACTTGTGACAAAAAATAAAAACTTCCATGAACTCACTATGCCCATCAGCGAATACCTTGGGGTCTCTTCTTTCCAAAATGGGGTCACTTGTGGGGTAGTTATACTGCCCTGGCATTCTAGGGGCCCAAATGTGTGGTAAGGAGTTTGAAATCAAATTCAGTAAAAAATGACCTGTGAAATCCGAAAGGTGCTCTTTGGAATATGGGCCCCTTTGCCCACCTAGGCTGCAAAAAAGTGTCACACATCTGGTATCCCCGTACTCAGGAGAAGTTGAGGAATGTGTTTTGGGGTGTCTTTTTACATATACCCATGCTGGGTGAGATAAATATCTTGGTCAAATGACAACTTTGTATAAAAAAATGGGAAAAGTTGTCTTTTGCCAAGATATTTCTCTCACCCAGCATGGTTATATATAAAATGACACCCCAAAACACATTCCCCACCTTCTCCTGAGTACGGAGATACCAGATGTGTGACACTTTTTTGCAGCCTAGGTGGGCAAAGGGGCCCATATTCCAAAGAGCACCTTTCGGATTTCACTCGTCATTTTTTACTGAATTTGATTTCAAACTCCTTACCACACATTTGGGCCCCTAGAATGCCAGGGCAGTATAACTACCCCACAAGTGACCCCATTTTGGAAAGAAGACACCCCAAGGTATTCCGTGAGGGGCATGGCGAGTTCCTAGAATTTTTTATTTTTTGTCACAAGTTAGTGGAAAATGATGATTTTTTTTTTTTTTTTTTTTTCATACAAAGTCTCATATTCCACTAACTTGTGACAAAAAATAAAAACTTCCATGAACTCACTATGCCCATCAGCGAATACCTTGGGGTCTCTTCTTTCCAAAATGGGGTCACTTGTGGGGTAGTTATACTGCCCTGGCATTCTAGGGGCCCAAATGTGTGGTAAGGAGTTTGAAATCAAATTCTGTAAAAAATGACCTGTGAAATCCGAAAGGTGCTCTTTGGAATATGGGCCCCTTTGCCCACCTAGGCTGCAAAAAAGTGTCACACATCTGGTATCCCCGTACTCAGGAGAAGTTGAGGAATGTGTTTTGGGGTGTCTTTTTACATATACCCATGCTGGGTGAGATAAATATCTTGGTCAAATGACAACTTTGTATAAAAAAAATGGGAAAAGTTGTCTTTTGCCAAGATATTTCTCTCACCCAGCATGGGTATATATAAAATGACACCCCAAAACACATTCCCCACCTTCTCCTGAGTACGGAGATACCAGATGTGTGACACTTTTTTGCAGCCTAGGTGGGCAAAGGGGCCCATATTCCAAAGAGCACCTTTCGGATTTCACTCGTCATTTTTTACAGAATTTGATTTCAAACTCCTTACCACACATTTGGGCCCCTAGAATGCCAGGGCAGTATAACTACCCCACAAGTGACCCCATTTTGGAAAGAAGAGACCCCAAGGTATTCGCTGATGGGCATAGTGAGTTCATAGAACTTTTTATTTTTTGTCACAAGTTAGTGGAATATGAGACTTTGTATGAAAAAAAATAAAATAAAAAAAATCATCATTTTCCACTAACTTGTGACAAAAAATAAAAAATTCTAGGAACTTGCCATGCCCCTCACGGAATACCTTGGGGTGTCTTCTTTCCAAAATGGGGTCACTTGTGGGGTAGTTATACTGCCCTGGCATTTTCCAGGGGCCCTAATGTGTGGTAAGTAGGTAAATGACCTGTGAAATCCGAAAGGTGCTCTTTGGAATGTGGGCCCCTTTGCCCACCTAGGCTGCAAAAAAGTGTCACACATCTTGTATCTCCATACTCAGGAGAAGGTGGGGAATGTGTTTTGGGGTGTCATTTTACATATACCCATGCTGGGTGAGAGAAATATCTTGGCAAAAGACAACTTTTCCCATTTTTTTATACAAAGTTGGCATTTGACCAAGATATTTATCTCACCCAGCATGGGTATATGTAAAAAGACACCCCAAAACACATTCCTCAACTTCTCCTGAGTACGGAGATACCAGATGTGTGACACTTTTTTGCAGCCTAGGTGGGCAAAGGGGCCCAAATTCCTTTTAGGAGGGCATTTTTAGACATTTGGATACCAGACTTCTTCTCACGCTTTGGGGCCCCTAAAATGCCAGGGCAGTATAAATACCCCACATGTGACCCCATTTTGGAAAGAAGACACCCCAAGGTATTCAATGAGGGGCATGGCGAGTTTATTGAAAAAAACATTTTTTGGCACAAGTTAGCGGAAATTGATTTTTTTGATTTTGTTCTCACAAAGTCTCCCTTTCCGCTAACTTGGGACAAAAATTTCAATCTTTCATGGACTCAATATGCCCCTCAGCGAATACCTTGGGGTGTCTTCTTTCCAAAATGGTGTTATTTGTGGGGTGTTTGTACTGCCCTGGCATTTGAGGGTCTCCGCAATCATTACATGTATGCCCAGCATTAGGAGTTTCTGCTATTCTCCTTATATTGAGCATACGGGTAATGAGATTTTTTTTTTCCGTTCAGCCTCTGGACTGAAAGAAAAAAATGAACGGCACAGATTTCTTCATTCGCATCGATCAATGTGGATGAAAAAATCTCTGCCAAAAAAAGAAAAAGGAGGGGAAAGGCGTCTGCCAGGACATAGGAGCTCCGCCCAACATCCATACCCACTTCAGCTCGTATGCCCTGGCAAACCAGATTTCTCCATTCACATCAATCGATGTGGATGAATAAATCATTGCCGGGATTTTTTTTTTTATATATACAAAGTGTTTGCCAAAGTATATGAACACCGCCACCTCCTCAGCTCATATGCCTCGGCAAACATATCTTTTACTGCAGAGGAGAAATCTCGTCTTGCAGCGCCGCATACACCGACTTGCGTGTAATCTGACAGCAGCGCAATGCTTCTGTCCGAATGCACATCAGTGCTGCAGCTGGTCGATCGGTTGGTCCACCTGAAAGGTAAAAAAAACAAAACAAAAAAGAAAAAACCAGGCCGCAAAGCAATAACTTTATTAACTTTAGAACAGAACATATTAACTTTTTTTAACTTTTTTAACTTTTTTACTTACCGGTAATTTTTTTTTTGTTTAGTTTTTTTTACCTTTATAGAACAAACCTCTCCTTCCCCATGGGACAATGTGCAAAGCGCAAATCGCCCAAAGATGTGGCGAAGTACGTTATGCACTTTATCCCAGGTGAAAGGAGAGGTTTGCAGCAGCTGAGAGTAAAAGGGCCCTAATAGCCCTGTGTGCCTGTCCTGTGAGATGCAATCCCTATGCTAGGTGTACCTGTGTGTGGTACTTCCGGAAACACTCACCAAAGCATAGGGCAGGGTGGTCAGGACAGTCAGGACAGAAATAGCGGGTGTCACGCCTTATTCCACTCCTGCTACAGACACGACATCTTTTTCGGGGTGACGGTTGGGTTGAGGTACCAGGAACGACACTGGGGAAATGTCGCTCGTGTAGACGGCTAACTACACTGGTGGATGGGGCCACGGAACCTCCTGGGTAAAGGAGGTTCTCGATGATCTCTTCCTGGAATTTGAGGAAAGATCGTGTTCTCCCAGCCTTACTGTAGAGAACAAAACTATTGTACAGCGCCAATTGAATTAAATATACAGACACCTTCTTATACCAGCGTCTGGTTCTGCGGGAAACTAAATACGGAGACAACATCTGGTCATTGAAGTCCACCCCTCCCATGAGCGCATTATAGTCGTGGACACAGAGGGGCTTTTCAATGACACGGGTTGCTCGCTCAATTTGGATTGTCGTGTCTGCGTGAATGGAGGAGAGCATGTAAACGTCACGCTTGTCTCTCCATTTCACCGCGAGCAGTTCTTCGTTACACAAGGCAGCCCTCTCCCCCCTTGCAAGACGGGTGGTTACAAGCCGTTGGGGGAAGCCCACGCGACTAGTTCGCGCGGTGCCACAGGCGCAAATCCGTTCTAGAAACAAATGCCTAAAGAGGGCCACACTTGTGTAAAAATTGTCCACATAAAGATGGTACCCCTTGCCGAATAAGGGTGACACCAAGTCCCAGACTGTCTTCCCACTGCTCCCCAGGTAGTCAGGGCAACCGACCGGCTCCAGGGTCTGATCTTTTCCCTCATAGATCCGAAATTTGTGGGTATAGCCTGTGGCCCTTTCACAGAGCTTATACAATTTGACCCCATACCGGGCACGCTTGCTTGGGATGTACTGTTTGAAGCCAAGGCGCCCGGTAAAATGTATTAGGGACTCGTCTACGCAGATGTTTTGCTCGGGGGTATACAAATCTGCAAATTTCTGGTTGAAATGGTCTATGAGGGGCCGAATTTTGTGGAGCCGGTCAAAAGCTGGGTGGCCTCTGGGACGGGAGGTGGTGTTGTCGCTAAAATGCAGGAAACGGAGGATGGCCTCAAATCGTGCCCTGGACATAGCAGCAGAGAACATGGGCATGTGATGAATCGGGTGCGTTGACCAATATGACCGCAATTCATGCTTTTTTGTCAGGCCCATGTTGAGGAGAAGGCCCAAAAAAATTTTAATTTCGGAAACTTGGACTGGTTTCCACCGGAAAGGCTGGGCATAAAAGCTTCCCGGGTTGGCGGATATAAATTGTGTGGCATACTGGTTGGTCTCTGCCACGACTAAGTCCAAGAGCTCCGCAGTCAAGAACAGCTCAAAAAATCCCAGGGCCGAACCGATTTGAGCCGTCTCAACCCGAACTCCAGACTGGGCGGTGAAAGGGGGAACTACAGGTGCGGCTGAAGTTGGTGACTGCCAATCAGGGTTTGCCAGCACCTCAGGGATTCTAGGGGCTCTACGGGCCTGTCTGCGCGGTGGCTGCGACGGGGTAACTAGTGCACGTGCCACCGTACCAGCTTCAACTGCCCTTCTGGTGCTCGCCACGTCACCATGTTGTACGGCAGTGCTGGTACTAGGTCCAGGGAGGGCTGCGCTGCTGGTGTATGCCTCACCACGTGATCCGGCAGCGACAGCCCCACTCTGCTGCTCTTGAAGCGGATCCTGCATAACCTGTGGTCTAGCGACACGGGGCCGGGTACGCCTGGTGCTGCCAGGGACCTCCACCTCCTCGTCCGAACTTTGGGTCAGAGAGCCACTGCTTTCCACAGGTTCATATTCTGACCCGCTAGATTCATCAGATGAGGGTTCCCACTCCTCATCCGACTGGGTCAGAATCCTGTAGGCCTCTTCAGAAGAATACCCCCTGTTTGACATTTTGGACTACTAAATTTAGGGGTATTCCCTGAGACTACCCAAGAAAAAAAGCAAACCTGTCTTACAAAGGGGAGGCTAGCGAAGTACCGGAGGCCGCTGCGGTTGATAAAAAATATCAAAACTGATTTTTTTATCGCCGCAGTGCGTGTAAAATGAAAGTGCAGTGATCAAAAAATATATATTTTTTGTCACTGCGGTGGGGCGGGCGTGGGTGAACGCACGTGTGGGCGACCGATCAGGCCTGATCGGGCAAACACTGCGTTTTGGGTGGAGGGCGAACTAAAGTGACACTAATACTATTATAGATCTGACCGTGATCAGTTTTGATCACTTACAGATACTATAAAAGTACAAATGCTGATTAGCGATACGCTATTCAGCGAATAAAAGTGACTGCGGTGCGGTGGGCTGGGCGCTAACTGACGCTAACTACCTAACCAAGGGGCCTAAACTATCCCTAAAACCTAACAGCCAATACCAGTGAAAAAAAAAAAGTGACAGTTTACACTGATCACTTTTTTTCCTTTCACTAGTGATTGACAGGGGCGATCAAAGGGGTGATCAAAGGGTTAATTGGGGTGCAGGTGGGTGATCAGGGGCTACAGTGAAGTGTTTGGTGTACTCACAGTTCAGTCTGCTTCTCTGCTGGATCCAACCGACGAAAAGGACCAGCAGAGGAGCAGAGAAGCCATATAACAGATCATATTTACTAATATGATCTGTTATATGACTTTTGATTGGATTTTTTAAAAATCGCCAGCCTGCCAGCCAATGATCGTTGCTGGCAGGCTGGTGACGAAATTCTTCTTTGAATTTTGCCGGCCCGCGATGCGCATGCGCGGGCCGGCTTGGAGCGAAATCTCGCGTCTCGCGAGATGACGCGTATATGCGTCATTGTGCGCAGCGCTGCCACCTCCGGAACGCGAATCTGCGTACAGCGGTCCGGAGGTGGTTATAAACCTTTGAATGGATCGGAGCAGGCTGAAGCAACATGGTGGAAACTGCTGGCGTCCGGAAGCAGCAATCGCGAGACTTGTACTGGAGCTGAATGTCATTACAGACCATAACCAAGATGGCCACTATGGGAACAACCTGTTAGGGCGCATGCGCAACGCAGCATTCTCGCCCATCCAGCTTAACATAGCACTAATATATATAGGCATATACCGCAATGTTCAGCAGAGAAGCCGATCCATAAAACGGGGGCCGGCGGTTCAATGCCAGTCACCGTCAATGCCAGTCACGGATGTCCTGACGGTGACTGGCATTGAACCGCCGGCCCCCGTTTTATGGATCGGCTTCTCTGCTGAACATTGCGGTATATGCCTATATATATTAGTGCTATGTTAAGCTGGATGGGCGAGAATGCTGCGTTGCGCATGCGCCCTAACAGGTTGTTCCCATAGTGGCCATCTTGGTTATGGTCTGTAATGACATTCAGCTCCAGTACAAGTCTCGCGATAACAGACAGTGCGACGCATGCGCCGTTGCTGCTTCCGGACGCCAGCAGTTTCCACCATGTTGCTTCAGCCTGCTCCGATCCATTCAAAGGTTTTTAATCAACTTTTTTATTCACACACCTTTTTCACTGCTGTAATAATTATCAATTATGCAAGAGTGGGGTATATTGTACACAATATGAATTATACTATGTAATTTTATGTATGCACGTATTCGCTATTATATGTACACTAGTCGCATGGATGAATTATATCATTTATATGACTGTATTTTGTATATTTATCTTATCTGTGCTTATGACAATTTGAATTGATTTGTAATTATGCTAATCACTGTTACAACTTATGTATGTCACTATGCACATGTTACTCAGCTGGACAAAGGCTCCATAGAGAGAGCTGAAACGTTGCTGCTGGTTGGGTGAATAAACCTTCCACTTTCTTCACTAATTGGAGTGCTGCCTTCGTTTTTCGCTTTGTGTCTACAATTTGGACCTTGGTCACAGGTCTCATAAGGAGGATTTTTTGCACCCGTGTGTATTTCTTTTGGAGTGCTGCTTCTTTTCTTTACTTTTTTATCTATCTATCTATCTATCTATCTATCTATCTATCTATCTCTAGTACTGATTGAGATAACCTAAAGATTTTGAAGATTACAAGTAATCTATACTAATTGTTCTATGGACTTTAAATGAAAAAGAGACCAATATCAGATGGAAATATGTAATTCTATTCAGTATTGTTGCATAAAAAAATGTAGTCTCTAGTTGGTGGCCAACAAAACCTGTTTTTCTTTTAGATATAAAAGGAGGAATTCCAGCGTCAACAGGTAATGTATATAAAGATATAGGTCATCTATGTAAATGATTGGCAAGCTTTACTTGCAGTACTCTGCCTTACCACATGGAGTGCTGTTAACAGGACATATGTCTACGCAATAATAATGCCTTTCTTTATTTAATAATAGCTACCTGGTCTTTCCAAGTTGGGGGAAATCAGCCGGTGAATGGACTTGGTATGTTTTTAATAAAGACAATGCTGCGAATATTAATTAATGCAAAACCATAAATACATCTTGTCAGAGTTAAAGATTAATTATAAGGAGCCAGAGTGTTAGATAGGAGGCAACAGAGGACGTTGCTGCAGTAGTGGTTTAGGCAGGAGATGATAAGGGCATTTACTAGAGTTTTTGCATACTCTTGATTGAGGAATGTGTGGATCTGAGAGCTATTTTTTATTGGTGAATCTGGTAAAGGCAGTTTCAGTTGAGTGGTAGCCTAGGAAGGGTAGGGTAGGAAGCCAGACTGTAGCCGGTCAAAAAGGGCGCGAGATAAGAGGTGGGAGGACAATTCAAAGTGGAAATGTTTAAGGAATTTTTTGTAGGAAAGTGTTATTATTTGTTGCTGCTTACAAAGAAAGACACTGGGTCAGAGGCCTATTGAGGAGTTGTACCCTGTTATTGTCTGCTGGTTTTGTTGCTCATTTTTCAGCTTTTTTTTTTCTGTTTGTCTACTTATCTTTTTTATATCATTTTTGCCAACCTCCCTGAGCACCCAGGGAGCTCCAGAAAAAGGGGAGACCTCCAGTATACCCACAGTTGTTGGATAATCTTTTGGGTGTCACAGAAGTCTCTCGGCACCTCCAGCAGAATAACTGCTAGCTAGGTCTGGCTTCAAATACAGACCCAGGTTCCATGTAATTCTAGACAGTATTGTGGTGTAATATAAAAAACAGGCATATTTCAAAATCAATTTTGAAGCTCGAGTGAGTGGCCAATAAAACCTGTTTTTCTTTCAGATTTAAAGGAAGGAACTCCAGGGTCAACAGGTAGAGTCTATAAATATATATTATTTTGTGTGTAAATGTTTTGTGAGCTTTACTTGCAGTACCTTGCCTGACCAATTGGAGTGCTGTTAACTGGACATATACAAACTTAATAAGAATTCTTTAGTATATCTCAATAAAAAAAGTATTGACTTTAAGAATTCTTTAGTATTAGTAATACAGAGAAGAATCAAAGCTTACCAAAGACAGCTGATTTATGTGATACGATTTAGCATGGAGCCATTGACTGTGACAGATAGGTCTGCTGGGGGGCTGAGGTGGCAAAAATATAGATTCTGTTTTCACTGGGTCGCAGGAGATGGCCAACTCTGTAATGCCAAAGGAGGAGAGAGTGTGTAACAGAAGGGGCAGGTCCAGGAGGAGGAGGACAGATTAATGTAATTTGTCTTGGCAGTTAGCAGATCGTTGGTGAATTAGGTAGGGCTGTTTCAGTTGAGTGGTGGGAGTTGACTGGTGGGGTCAGAAGCCAGATGGAGCCGGTCAAACAAGAAGTGAGATTCGAAATGGCAAAGAGAATTCAAAGTGGACTTGGTGTTTAAGTGTAGTTTTGAGGGGAAAAAGAGAGCAATATGGGACGACAGCTGTCTATATCTATCTATCTATCTATCATGGTCAGCCTACTCTACCCACTTTCCCAGTACAAATACATCAATCCGTCCCAAGCAATCCAGAATGCAGAGCGTAACACCCCTGATTTCTAATAAATTTGCATTTTATTTATTCATTAAGCAGACAAAAAAAATTGTATTAAAAAGTCCCCTTGGCCTCACTCGCTTTATGCGACTTCTATGTCTGTAAAGTGTAACAAGTGCTTCATAAATGTGGTGCTCATTCTTAATAACATTTCTCGATGTAAGTGTAGTTTTGAGGGGAAAAAGAGAGCAATATGGGACGACAGCTGTCTATATCTATCTATCTATCTATCTATCCATCTACCATCTCTATTATTGAGATTAACTGAAGTCTCTGAAAATGAAATTAATTTGACAATTCTTCGTTAAAATAAAAAAGAGACCAATATCAGATGGAAAAATGTAATACAATTCAGTATTGTTAAGTAATATAAAAAAAAAAAGAATGTTCAAATAACAATTTTGAATCTCTAGTCGGTGGGAATAAAATTTATTTTTCTGGACATGCACTGAACAAAAATATAAACGCAACACTTTCGGTTTTGCTCCCATTTTGCATGAGCTGAACTCAAAGATCTGAAACATTTTCTACATACACAAAAGACACATTACTTCCAAATATTGTTCACAAATCTGTCTAAATCTGTGTTTGTAAGCACTTCTCCTTTGCTGAGATAATCCATCCCACCTCACAGGTGTGGCATATCAAGGTGCTGATTAGAAAGCACAGGTGTGCCTTAGACTGCCCAAAATAAAAGGCCACTCTGAAATGTGCAGTTTGATCACATAGCACAATGCCACAGATGTCACAACATTTGAAGGAGCGTGCAATTGGCATGCTGACTGCAGAAATGTCTACCAGAGCTGTTGCCCGTGCAATGAATGTTTATTTTTCTTCCATAAGCCGTCTTCAAAGGTGTTTCAGAGAATTTGGCATTACATCCAACCGGTCTCACAACCGCAGACCACGTGTAACCACACCAGCCCAGGATCTCCACATCCAGCATGTTCGCCTCCATGATCTTCTGAGACCAGCCACCTGGACAGCTGCAGCAACAATCAGTTTGCATAACTAACGAATTTTGGCACAAACTGTCAGAAACCGTCTCAGGAAAGCTCATCTGCATGCTCGTCATCCTCATCGGGGTCTGGACCTGACTGCAGTTCGTCATCGTAACTGACTTGAGTGGGCAAATGCTCATATTTGATGGCGCATGTTGGAGAGGCGTTCTGTTCATGGATTAGTCCCAGTTTTCACTGTTCAGGGCAGATGGCAGACAGCGTGTGTGGCGTCGTGTGGGTGAGCGGTTTGCTGATGTCAATGTCGTGGATCGAGTGGCCCATGGTATGGGCAGGCGTATGTTATGGACAACGAACACAGGTGCATTTTATTGATGGCATTTTGAATGCACAGAGATACCGTGACGAGATCCTGAGGCCCATTGTTGTGCCATTCATCCACAACCATCACCTCATGTTGCGGCATGATAATGCACAGCCCCATATTGCAAAGATCTGTACACAATTCCTGGAAGCTGAAAACATCCCAGTTCTTGCATGGCCAGCATACTCACCGGACATGTCATCCATTGAGCATGTTTGGGATGCTGTGGATCGGCGTGTACAAGCATTTTTGCAGACTCCTGGTTGAGGAATGCGTGGATCTGAGAGCTACTTTTGAGTTGAAGGCAACAGGCAGTGGAAAAGGATTGGATGTGTGGTTTGAAGGGAGGAGCAGAATCAAAGCTTACCACAAGACAACTGACTTGTGGGACCAAGCAGAGCATGGAGCAATTGACTGTGAAAGATAGGTCTGTTGGGAGGCTGAGTTAGACGGAGGAAAGATAAATTCTGTTTTCTCCATAATAAATTCTGTTTTCACTTGGCCCCAGGAGACAGTCATGCCAGGGAACGAGAGAGTGTGTAACAAAAAGGAGAAGTCAAGGGGTTGGAGAAGGCCAGAGTATTGTCATTTGTCTTGGCAGTTAGCAGATCGTTGGTGAATTTGGTAGGGCAGTTTCAGTTGAGTAGTGGGGTCAGAAGCCAGACTGCCGGTCAAAAAAGAAGTGAGACAAGAGGTGGAAAGAGAATTCAAAGTGGACTTGTTCAAATGTACTTTTGAGGAAAATAGGAGTAGTAATATGAGGTGACAGCTGTCCATATCTATCTATCTATCTATCTATCTATCTATCTATCTATCTATCTATTTATCTATCATCTCTATTATTGAGATTAACTAAATATTCTGAAGATGAAGGTGTCTATACTTTTTGTTCTCTTGACTTTAAAGGAAAAGGAGACCAATATCAGATGAAAAAATTTAATTCTATTCAGTATTGTTGTGTATTATAAAAAATGCATGTTTCAAAATTTTCAATCTGAAGTCTGTGGCCAATAAAACCTGTTTTTCTTTCAGATATAAAGGGAGGAATTCCAGGGTCAACAGGTAAAGTCTCTTAATATTTAGGTCATGTTTAAAAAAAAATCAGTAAACTTTACTGCCCGTACCCTGCCTGACAAATTGGAGTGCTGTTAGCAGGACATATGCCCAAATATTATTAGTAGAATCAAAACTTGCCCCAAGACAGACGACTTATGGGACCAGAAAGAGCATGGAGTAATTGACTGTGATAAATCACTCTGTTGGGTGCTGAGTTAGATCTCTTTGCAGTTAGCAGACCGCTGGTGAGCAGACCGCTGGTGAATTTGGTCAGGGCAGTTTCAGTTGAGTGGTAGGGTCAGAAGCCAGACTGTAACCGGTGAAAAGGAGTGAGATAAGAGATGCAAAGATAATTCAAAGTGGACAGGTTGCTAGTAGTTTTAGGAAAATAGGAGTAGAAATATGGAATAACAGCTGTCTATCTATCTTATGCCTAGATTTTAAAGGAAAAGGAGACCAATATCATTTGGAAATGCGTAGTTCTATTCAGTTTTGTTGTGTAATATAAAAATGCTTCAAAATCAGTTTTGAATCTCAAGTCTATGACTAGCAAAACCTGTTTTTCTTTCAGATATAAAGGAAGGAACTCCAAGCTCAACAGGTAAAGTATATAAATATATAGGCCATATATATACAGTAAATGGTTGGTGAGTTTTAAATGCAGTACCCTGCCTGGCCAATTGGAATGCTGTTAACAGGACATATGCCCATATATTACTAATACTTTAGTATTAGTAATACAAGGTAGAATCAAAGCTTGCCTAAAGATAACTAACTTATGGGAAAAGATAGAGCATGAAGCCATTGACTCTGATAGCTAGGTCTGTTGGGGGCTTAATTAGATGGAGAAAAGAATTTTGTTTTCACTGTATTTTGTAATGCCAAAGGATGAGAGGGTGTAACAGAAAGGAGGTGTCCACTGTGTCAAAGGGAGAACAACAGGTCAAGGAGGAGGAAAGAGTAAAGTCATTTGTCTTGGCAGTTAGCAGATCGTTGGTTCATTTGGTCATGTCAAATTAAGTTGAGTGGTGGGGTCGGAAGCCAGACTGTAGCCAGTCAAAAAGGGAGTGAGATGAGGTGTGGGAGGACAATGCAAAGTGGACATGTTATATGGGATGACTGCTATCTGTCTGTCTGTCTGTCTATCTATCTATCTATCTATCTATCTACTTATCTATCTACTTATCTATCTACCTATCTATCTACCTATCTATCTATCTATCTATCTATCTATCTATCTATCTATCTATCTTTATCTATCTATCTTTATCTATCTACCTATCTATCTATCTATCTATCTATCTATCTATCTATCTATCTATCTATCTTTATCTATCTATCTTTATCTATCTATCTATCTATCTATCTATCTATCTATCTATCTATCTATCTATCTATCTATCATCCATCACAGAGATTGGTGGTTGTTAACAACACCACTAATTCTCAAAATGTAGTCTATAAGTAATTTTCACAATAAATCTAAATGATTATTGAGCTTTACTTGCAACACCCAGCCTGAGCAAATGGACTTGGTACGTTTAAAAAAAAACAATGCTGTGAATATTAACCGCCTCCCGACCGCCTAACGCAGGGATGCGTCCTGTGGGCGGTCGGTTTGTTCCTCGCTGACGCATCGGCGCGTCATCTCGCGAGACGCGAGATTTCCTGTGAATGCGCGCACACAGGAGCGCGCGTTCACAGGATCGGAAGGTAAACGAGCTGATCTACAGCCTGCCAGTGGCGATCATTCGCTGGCAGGCTGTAGATGCGATTTTTTAACCCCTGAAAGGTATATCAGACGCTGTTTTGTTAACAGCGTCTGATATACCTGCTACCTGGTCCTCTGGTGGTTCCTTTTGCTTGGATCGACCACCAGAGGACACAGGCAGCTCTGTAAGTAGCATCAAGCACCACACTACACTATACCCCCCTGTCACTTATTAACCCCTTATTAACCCCTGATCACCCCATATAGACTACCTGATCACCCCCCTGTCATTGATCACCCCCCTGTAAGGCTCCATTCAGACGTCCGTATGTGTTTTGCAGATCTGCGGATCCACAGATCCGCGGATCCGCAAAACACGGACACCGCGGATCCGCAAAACACGGACACCGGCAATGTGCTTTCTGCATTTTGCGGATCCGCACATTGCCAGAGCTATATAGAAAATGCCTTTTCTTGTCCGCAATTGCGGACAAGAATAGGACATGTTCTATAGGCTCTACAAAAAACGCAGTGTTCGCCCGATCAGGCCTGATCTTGTCCGCCCCACCGCAGTTGCAGAAATTTTTTATTTGTCTGATCACTGCAAAAACACCGTAAAATCACTGCGGCGCTATAAAGATCACTTTTGAGGGGCATGGCGAGTTCATAGATTTTTTTTGGCACAAAGTAGCGGAAATAGATTTTATTTTATTTTTTTTTCTTACAAAGTCTCATATTCCACTAACTTGTGACAAAAAATTAAATCTCACATGAACTCACCATACCCCTCACGGAATCCAAATGCGTAAAAATTTTTAGACATTTATATTCCAGACTTCTTCTCACGCGTTAGGGCCCCTAAAATGCCAGAGCAGTATAAATACCCCACATGTGACCCCATTTTGGAAAGAAGACACTTCAAGATATTTCATGAGGGGCATGGCGAGTTCATGTAAAATTAAATTTTTGGTCACAAGTTAGTGGAATATGAGACTTTGTAAGAGAACAAAAAAAAATGGGGTTACTCATGGGGTTTTTATGCTGCCCTGGCATTTTAGGGGTCCTAAAGCGTGAGAAGTAGTTTGGAATCCAAATGCGTAAAAAATGCCCTGTGAAATTCTAGAGATACTCATTGGAATTTGGGCCCCTTTGTGCACCTAGGCTGCAAAAAAGTGTCACACATGTGGTATTGCCGTACTCAGGAGAAGGAGGGCAATGTGTTTTGTGGTGTATTTTTACATATACCCATACTGTGTGTGAGAAATATCTCTGTAAAATGACAACTTTGTATAAAAAAATGGGAATAGTTGTCTTTTACAGAGATATTTATCTCACCCAGCATGGGTATATGTAAAAATACACCCCAAAACACATTGCTCTACTTCTTCTGAGTACGGCGATACCACATGTGTGACACTTTTTTGCAGCCTAGGTGCGCAAAGGGGCCCAAATTCCAATGAGTACTTTTAGGATTTCACAGGGCATTTTTACGCATTTGGATTCCGAACTACTTCTCACACTTTAGGGCCCCTAAAATGCCAGGGCAGTATAAATACCCCACAAGTGACCCCATTTTAGAAAGAAGACACCCCAAGGTATTCAGTGAGGGGTATGGTGAGTTCATTTTTTGTCACAAGTTAGTGGAATATGAGACTTTGGAAGAAAAAAAAAAATATATCATTTTCCGCTAACTTGTGACAAAAAATAAAAACTTCCATGAACTCACTATGCCCATCAGCGAATACCTTAGGGTGTCTACTTTCCGAAATGGGGTCATTTGTGGGGTGTTTCTACTGTCTGGGCATTGTAGAACTTCAGGAAACATGACAGGTGCTCAGAAAGTCAAAGTGCGTAAATTCACATTTTTGCACCATAGTTTGTAAACGCTATAACTTTTACCCAAACCAATAAATATACACTTCTTGCATTTTTTTTTATCAAAGACATGTAGAACAATAAATTTAGAGGGAAATTTATATAGAAATGTAGTTTTGTTTGAAAAATTTTACAAAAATTTCGGTCAATTTTGATTAATATCAAAAAAAGTTTAAATGTCAGCAGCAATGAAATACCACCAAATGAAAGCTCTATTAGTGAGAAGAAAAGGATGTAAAAATTCATTTGGGTGGTAAGTTGTATGACCGAGCAATAAACCGTGAAAGTAGTGTAGTGCAGAATTGTAAAAAGTGGTCTGGTCATTAAGGGGGTTTAAGCTAGAGGAGCTGAGGTGGTTAATGAATGCAACATCATAAATACATTTTTTCAGAGCTAAATATTGATTAGAAGGGCAACAGAGAAAATTGCTGCAGTAGTCTAGGCAGGAGACAATAAGGGCATGTACAAGCATTTTTGCAGACTCCTGGTTGAGGAATGTGTGGATCTGAAAGCTACTTTACAGTTGAAGGTTTCAGGCGGTGGAAAGGGCTTGGATGTGTGGTTTGAAGAGCAGAGCAGAATCAGAGCTTACCACAAGACAACTGACTTGTGGGACCAAGCAGAGATTAAGCTATTAACTGTGATAGATAGGTCTGTTGGGGGGATAAGTTAGATGAGGTAAAGATAAATTCAGTTTTCTCCATAATAAATTCTGTTTTCACTTGGCCCCAGGAGAAGGACAAGTCTGTGATGCCAGGTAACGAGAGAGTGTGTAACATAAAGGAGAGGTCAAAGACTTGGAAAAGGCAAGAGTAATGTAATTTGTCTTGGCAGTTAGCAGATTGTTGGTGAACTTGGTCAGGGCAGTTTCAGTTGACTGGTAGGGTCGGCGGCCAGACTGTAGCCAGTCAAAAAAGGGAGCGAAATAAGAGTTGGGAGGACAATTCAAAGTGTTGTTCAAATAGTTTTGAGTAAATTGTTATTATGTGTTGCTGCTTACAAAGAAAGAAACTGGGAAAGAGGCCTATTGAGAAGTCGCACCATGTCATTGTCTGCTGATTGTGTTTCTTCTTTTTTACGTTTTTTTTTGTATCTGTCTATCTATCTTTTATATCATTTTTGCCAACCTCCCTGAGCATCCAGGGAGCTCTAGAAAAAGGGGATACCTCCAGTACTCCTACAGGTGTTGAAGAATTTCCTGGGTGTCACAGAAGTCTCTTGGCACCATCTGCAGATATACTGCTAGCTAGGTCTGGCACTGACCCAGGTTCTGGCACAAACCCAGGTTCCAAACACATAGTGGAGGAGCAGTAGGAAGGGGAACAGGGACCCCCAGTGTGTGGAGCATGTTGTACACCCACATTTTTCATTCAAAGTTAACAAATTTGATCTGAATCTCTTATCAAAGTATGTTTTATCTATCTATCTATCTATCTATCTATCATCTATATTATTTAGACTATAAGATTATAAAGACGATGAAGTTAACTGTACTATTTGCTCTCTTGATTTTAAATAAAATGGAGACCAATATCAGATGGAATATGTATTTCTATTCAGTATTGTTGTGTATTTTTTTTTTTTAAATACAGGCATGTTTCAAAATCTATTTTGAATCTCCAGTCGGTGGCTAATAAAACATGTTTTTCTTTCAGCTATAAAGGGAGGAACTCCAGATACCACAGGTAAAGTATATAAATATATAGGTCATGTTAGTAAATGATTGGTGATTTATACTTGAGGTACCCTGCCAGACCAATTGGAGCGCTGTTAACAAGACATATACCCACATAATAATATTAATACTTTAGTAATATTAATACAAAGCAGAATTAAAGCTTACCCAAAGATATCTGCTTATGGGACCAGAGAAGAGCATGGAGCCATTGACTGTGATAGACAGGTCTGTTGGGGGGCTGAGGTGGGGGGAAGATAAATTCTTGTTTTAAGTTTGCCACAGGAGATGGCCAACTCTGTAATGCCAAAGTATGAGAGAGTGTGTAAAAGAAGGGAGAGGTCAACTGTGCCAAAGGCAAAGGACGGGTCCTGGAGGAGGAAGCCAAAGTAATGTCTTTTGTCTTGGCAGTTAGCAGATCGTAGGTGAATTTGGTCAGGGCAGTTTCAGTTGAATGGTGGGGTCAGAAGCGAGAGTGTAGGCGGTGAAACAAGGAGTGAGATGAGAAGTTAAAAGACAATTCAAACTGGACTTATCCAAGTGTACTTTTGGGAAAAACAATAGTAGTGATATAGGACAACAGCTGTCTATATCTATCTATCTATCTATCTGTTTTTCTGTCTATTATATATAATCTCTATTATTGAGATTAACTGAAAATTCTTAACATGATGAAGTTATCTGTACTATTTGTTCTCTTGACTTTAAATGAAAAGGAGACCAATATCAGATGGAAATATATAATTCTATTCAGTATTGTTGTGTAAAAAAATGCATGCTTCAAAATCAATTTTGAAGCTCAGTCAATGGCCAACAAAACCTGTTTTTCTTCCAGATATAAAGGGAGGAACTCCAGGGTCATCAGGTAACGCATATAAATATATAGGTCATGTATGAAAATGATTGATGTGCTTTACATGCAGTACCCTGCCTGACCGTATGGAGAGCTGTTAACAGGACATATGTCCACTAATACCTTTCTTTACTTAATAATAGGTAGCTGGTCTTATCAATTTGGGGGAAATCAGCCGGCAAATGGACTTGGTAAGTTTAAAAAAAAAGACAATGCTGTGAATATTAATTAATCCAACACATAGAGCTAAAGATTGATTAGAAGGGCGCCGGAGTGTTAGATAGGAGGCAACAGAGAAAGTTGTTGCAGTGGTCTAGGCAGTCCGCCCATGGTGCCGGCTTTCAGGGGGTGCCAGAGCCTAGAAGCAATGAGCGCTTCCATCAATATAGATGGAAGCGTTCATTGCTGGGGCACAGGGAGCTGTGGTCCTGTCAAACAGCTCCCTGCGCTCTGTCTCTCCCACACTGTATGCTGAGGCAGGATGACTTCTCCCTGCTTCACCATTCAGCCTGCAGGCACGGATCGCGCAGACTGTGTGGGCGGAGCCTGCAGCCCTGAAATCTGCAGAAGCTACACCCACACAGTGCTGTAGAGCGATCTGTGTCTGTAGGGGAGAGAGGACTGTGAGCTTCAGGAATGGGACAAGGTGAGTAGGTAATGTGTTTTTTTCTTTTTATTTAACAGAGGGCATTTCTACCATGGTGGGGGTACAGAGGGTATTTCTACCATGAAGGGGGCACAGAGGGCAAAATTACTACCAAGGCGGCACAGAGGGTTTTACTACTGCAAAGGGTGCACAGAGGGCATTATTACTACTATTAAGGATGCACAGAGGGTATTACTACTACAAAGAGGGAACAAAGGGCATTAATTTACTACTACAAAGGGGCACAGAGGGCAATACTACTACAAAGGGGGCACAGAGGGCAATACTGCTACAAAGGGCATTACTAGTATTAGGGGGGCACAATGGGCTTTACTACTATGGAGGGGGCACAATGGGCATTACTACTATAAATGGGATACAATGGGCATTATAACTATGAAGTGGGAACATTGGGCATTACTACTGTGAAGGTGGCACAGTGAGC
Source organism: Bufo bufo (assembly GCF_905171765.1). NCBI lineage: Eukaryota > Metazoa > Chordata > Amphibia > Anura > Bufonidae > Bufo > Bufo bufo. Next base: position 40,391,682 of record NC_053389.1, read on the forward strand.
ATTATTACTATGAAGGGGGCACAATGAGCATTACTACTATTAAATGGGCACAATAGGCATTACTACAATGAAGGTGCTCAATGGGCATTACTACTATGAAGGGAGCACAGATTGCATTACTACTGTGAAATGGGGCACAGAGAGCATTACTTTTGTAAAGTGGGTGGGCATAACTGTTATGGAGCACTGAGTGGGCGTTATTACTATGAAGGGGCACAGAGGGCATTATTACTGTTATGGAGGCACAGTGAGGGCATGACTACTCTGAAGGGGCACAGAAAGGACACTACAACTGTGAAGGGGGCACAATGAAGGGATAAGTACTTTAAAGGGGCACAATGTGGGCATAACTACTGTGAAAGTTGTACAGTGAAGGCATAACTACCTTGAAGGGGCAAAATATGGGCATTACTACCATGAGAGGGCACATATCTGGACAAAACTACTGTGAAGGTTGTGCAATGAGGGCAATACTACTGTAATAGGGTACAATATTTTTTAAGTATTGGTGGGGGGTGCCAGAGAAAGGACCCTCCCTGGGTGCCAAACACCCTAGGCACGCCACTGAATAGAATCAAAGCTTGCCCCAACACAGCCGACTTATTGGAGCAGGAAGAGCATGGAGTCATTGACAGTGATAGGTCTGTTGGGGGCTGAGTTAGATGAGGAAAAGATAAAGTCTGTAATGCCAAAGGATGAGAGAGTGTGTAACAGAAGGGATGGGTCAACGATGTCAAAGGTAGAGGATAGGTCCAGGAGGAGGAGGAAGAGTCTGGAGTAATGTCAGCTGTCATGGCAGTTAGCAGATCTTTATTGAATTTGATATGCCAGTTTCCGTTGACTGGTGGGGTAGGAAGTCGGACTGTAGCAAGTCAAAAAGGAAGTGAGATGAGAGGTGGGAGAATAATTCAAACTGGACGAATTGTCACAGAGATAGGTATTTATTAATAGCACCAGCACATTCTCAATATTTTGACAAGAAATCCTTATTGTCAGCTGTAAGACAGCAGCAGGACAGTCTCTTTTCCCTGACCACAGAGCAGCTCACGGTAGATACTCAGATTAAACATACACAATTAGTATAATCCACAGCGGTTGATTACAGAGCCCACCTGGCTGGGTCACAGTCTCAGGTCACTTACTTAATCCAGGGAGGCCATCAGTGCCTACCCACATTACAGTCTTAAGCACATGCAGTAAGTTGTCCGTAACCACTTGTGTTGTTCAAGACTATGGTATCTCTACTCCAAGCGGCAGGCCTTACTCCAACAAGGCCATAGGTGTGCGCAGCCTATTGCATTAGGGTGTGCACCCTAAAGCGCGCGCATGTGTGTGTGTGTGTGTATGTATGTATATGTATATGTATATGTATATGTATATGTATATGTATGTATATATATATATATATATATATATATATACACACACACACACACAAATACACTAAGGGGTATCAGGGTACATTATTATACAGGGGTAATATAACTAAGGGCTATCAGGGACATTATACAGGAGTAATATAACTTATATTATATAAGTTATATTATCCCTTCATCCTTTCCCCTGAGATAGCCCTCCTCAGTTATATTACCCCTGTATAATAATGTACCCTAATACCCCTTAGTTTTACCCCCTGTATAATTTACCCTGATCCTTCTGTTATATTACCCCCTGTAAATTACTCTGATACCCCTCAGTTATACAGTATCATATAACTGAGGGGTATCAGGGTACATTATACAGGGGTGTAATTGAGGAGGGGTAGCAAGCAGCAGGGAACATACAGGGCAGAATTCCAGTGGTGTAGCGTGGGTTGCCAGCACCCGGGGCAAGCCAAGTATTTCTCCCCCCAATCTGTGGACACGCCCCTTTTTACAAATAATGCAGTACATGTCACCTACAGTCCTATGTAACACCACAGATAACACAGTGATAACTGAGTACAGATAATGTAGCAGATGTCACCTGCAGTCCTATGTAATACCACAGATAACACAGTGGTAACTGAGTACAGATAATGCAGTAGATATCACCTGCAGTCCTATACAGATAACACAGTGGTAACTCTCTGAGTACAGATAATGTAGCAGATGTCACCTGCAGTCCTATGTAATACCACAGATAACACAGTGGTAACTCTCTGAGTACAGATAATGTAGTAGCGGTCACCTGCAGTCCTATGTAACACCACAGATAACACAGTGATAACTGAGTACAGATAATGTAGCAGATGTCACCTGCAGTCCTATGTAATACCACAGATAACACAGTGGTAACTCTCTGAGTACAGATAATGTAGTAGATGGGTGTGAGGCCCCAGAATTCAGAACACACACAGTGTGACCTGAAGTCTGGGGCCAGGATGCGGCAGGGTGGGCTAAATCCTATAGCCACCCCCCCACCCCCACCCCCCCTCAAACAGATATGTGGATGGACATTACATATAATGGTGCACACTATACAGTAGAGTACAGCAGCACATACCTGTTACATCCAGTGACGTCTCCTGTGATGTAGACCTTCCTCAACGTCTTCATTCGGAGATAAGACCGCCATGATACCTTCTTTCAGCCGCGTATCTGCATAGTTTCAGAGAAAAATGTTTAGATTTCTCACTTTACTATCATCCTCAGATAACAGACCTCCCCTCCACCCGTAGTGCCCATAAATATAATGCCCTCTGTATAATTATAATATATACTAGCCCCTCTGTGTAATTATTATTCTTAATATTATAATGGCCCCCTCTGTATTAGGCTCCATTCACACGTCCGCAAAATGTGTCCGCATCCATTCCGCAATTGTGCGGAACGGGTGCGGACCCATGCATTCTCCATGGGGACGGAATGGATGCGGAAAGCACACAGTGTGCTCTTCGCATCCGCATTTCCGGAGCGGCCTGCCGAACTTCGGGTCCGCGGCTCTGGAAAAAAATAGAACATGTCCTATTCTTGTCCGCAGCTGTGGACAAAAATAGGCTGTTCCATGGGGGTGCCTGGCGGGTGTGTTGCGGATCCGCAAAACACTGCAGACTTGTGAATGAACCCTAATAGTAATAATTATGGCGCTCTTCAGCCCCTCCAGCATACAGTCCCATGTAAAATACATCACTCCTTGCCTTTAGCCCCTCCAACATACAGTCCCATGTAAATAAAATCACCCTTCCTCTCTTCGCTGCCTGCCTTGAGCCCCTTCAGCATACAGTCCCATGTAAAATACATCAGGCCCTGCCTTCAGCCCCTCCAACATACAGTCCCATGTAAAATACTAAACTCCCCCGGCCTTCAGCCATTCCAGCATACAGTCCTATGTAAAATAATATCACCCCTCCTACCTTTAGCCCCTCCAGCATACAGTCCCCAGGTAAATAATATCACTTCACCCCCTCTCTTCAGACCCCTCTAACATACAGTCTCCATTACAAGGGTTATTCCTCCTCCCTTCAGCCCCTGCAACCCCCCCCCCCAAGTACACATAACAGTCAATCTTCTCCTCCACACACTGACCTGCAGCTTCTGCTCCTCTCTGCAATATCCTGCTCTGTTGAATTTCCTGCATATCTTAAAGCCACGCCCCCTGTATGATGAGACTCCGCCTCTTTCCCGACATCATACCTCCCTAAAGCAAATCCATTCTAGCGCTCTACTGTCTCATAGGCTTCAAACCCTTAGCCTGAAGCATATGTGAAGGATCGCATCAGGAGTTGGCAGATGGCAGTGCAGCACGGAGGTGATGATTAGGGTGTGCCCAGGCACACCCAGCACACCCCGTGCGCACGCCTATGAACAAGGCCCAGCGCCAGGAATCCATTGCAGGTTCCTGGTGTAGTCAGCAGTACACACTACTTCACCAGTTCTTAGGGTAACTACTCTTCTTAGCAGGACTAGTTTTAACCATGGATCCTTGTATCTGCACTTGAGGTCAAGAAAGGTAAATTTACCTCTGCAGCTCTCTGAACACACACATATATATATATATATATCACAGTCCCACCACCATATACAAGTACCCGTTATTAGATATATCAAATGAAATCAAAATCCACCATAGTTAATATACATATAAATCAAGGGCTGAAGCGCAGAGTTCATGATGGTAAAGGAAAAATTCTATCCCTAAACCTGACCCTAATGCACTAATGTCCTGACTACAAAAACAGAATAGCCACTTCGCTAGAGGTGTTCCAGCATCAGGAACCTCCTAGTTGTTTCTGGGGTTATCCTGACAGAAGATATACCCCTCCACCGATACACATTTAGGACAAGGGCTTAGCTAAAGGCTCATGGGCCTTGGCGCAAAAGTTCAGCTTGGGCCCTCCTTCCCTCAGTGCTTTGTGGCCAGGGGCAGGGAAGCACAGTCTTCATGCTCCTGAGTCAAAAACTGAAACAGAAACTCCCCCCTCCTGATGCCAATTTCTTGACTTAAGCCCTTCCCTCCACCCAGAGGTGTAACTGCTGCCTCTATATATTTCTGCTTACCTAGACAGACACTGGGCCAGTCTGTCTATCCATATAATTCTTCCAACACTCCCAGGCCATCCACAGAGCTCCAGTAAAAGGGTAGACCTCCAGTACTCCTGCATGTTTTAGAGAATTTCCTAAATGCCACATAAGTCTCTTGGCACCTGCAGATCAACTGCTAGCTATGTTAATCTATCTATCTATCTATCTCTATTAATTATTAAGATAAACTGAAGATGGTGAAGTTATCTGTACTATTTGTTATTTTGACTTTAAAGTTAAAGGAGACCGATATCAGATAGAAATTTATAATTCTATTTAGTATTGATGTGTAATATAAAAACAAAACATGCCTTCTTCAAAATCAATTTTGAAGCTTTAGACGGTGACCAATAAAACCTGTTTTTCTTTCAGATATAAAGGGAGGAACTCCAGGGTCAACAGGTAAAGTATATAAATATACTAGCTGAAGGACCCGGCTTTGCTCGGGTATATTTAATCCATTTCATTTAATGTTTGCGTGTGTCATTAAAAGATATCAACACTATCCACTGTAACAGTGACCTCCACAGCCCCCCACCTCTTAACACTTACCCCCCACAGTGCCCCATCCCTTAAAATTGGACCTTGATTTCCCTTTCAGCTGAGGAGTGGAGGGGGCATCGCCTAACCCGATTGGGCGTGGCTTAGTGGGACCTAGAAGTTGATTTTAAACTTCATTTTTTCAATCTCAGTCGGCTGAGAAGTGGGAGGGGGCGTGGCCTAACAGGATCGGGGGCGTGTCCTTTTGAACAGCTCACTCTAAGACAGCAGCATTGTGCTGTCTGAGTGTGAGCTGCAGGGAGAAAGTCACCCTCCCACCCCTGCAGCTGACAGAAGTTGTCAGGAGTGGTAGAGGGCGCGACCTAACCAGCTCAGGATACACTTGTAAAGAAAACGCAGCACTCTCCAGTCTTAAATTTCCAAAGGTTTATTCACCAGCACAATGCAACGTTTCGACCTGTGTGGTCTTTTTCAAGCACTTGTGCTTGAAAAAGACCACACAGGTTGAAACGTCGCATTGTGCTGGTGAATAAACCTTTGGAAATTTAAGACTGGCGAGTGCTGCGGTTTTCTTTACAAGTGTATCCTGAGCTGGGGGAGCTCAGGACTGACTCCCGTCACGGCTGGCATCACCACATTAAGGAACGGTATTTACCTGTTTTTCCGTTGTGCTGCTACACTTTGTTTTTTCACATCTAACCAGCTCAGGGGCGTGGCTTAGCTGGGCATGTGGGCAAGGTTTTAAGCTTTTTGAGGGTGGACACAGTGTGGCAGGGGGCGTGTCTGGGCTCCTTCCTGCAAGAGTTACACCCCTCTGGGCGCCTTACTGGCTAATTTTCATACCAAATAAACTGGATTTTCAGAGGATAAAATCATCTATTTCTGGAACAAAGGAGCATCTTGAAATAAGGTACTAAGTGCTATTAGGCCATGGCTTTACTTCAATAGCAATTATCCTTGTGACAGATTTCCTTTAAAGCTCTACTACAGCAGTGAAGATAAATGGTTGGGTTGTTATGGAAACCTGGAGTAAAACTGTATGTGAAGAGTGGAGGACCTGCGAGCTTCTATTGGCTGATAAGGGTCATGTGACCAAGCTTCTATTGGCTAATGCACTTTTTGGGAATATCTCAGGAACGGTACATCCTAGAGAGCTGAGACCTGGTCTAAAACCTTCCCGGACACCTGATGTACTGTGTACCAAATTTCTTGATTGTATATGTGACAGTGCGGATTCCTTTAGCGGACATACACACACACACACAATAAACTTAGCTTTATATATTAGATATATCTTGTATGCAAATGATTTGTGAGCTTTACATGCAGTACCCTAACTGACCAATTGGAGCGCTGTTAACAGGACATACAACCACATATTACTAATACTTTAGTTTTGGTAATACAAGGTAGAATAAAAGCTTACTCCAAGGCATCTGACAATTCAAAGTGGACATGTTTTGAAGAAAATGGGAGTAGAGATATGGGATGACAACTGTATCTATCTATCTATCTATCTATCTATCTATCTATCTATTTATCTATCTATCACTAAAATTTGTGGTTGTTAACTCCACCACACTTTCTCAATATGTAGTCTATAAGTAGTTTTCACAATAAATCTAAATAATTAGTGTGCTTTATTTGCAATACCTGACTCCATGCCTGAACGCATGGAGTGCTGTTAACAGGACATATGTCTACATAATAGCAATAATTTTCTTTACTTAATAATAGGTACTTGGTCTTTTCAATTTGTGGGAAATCAGCCAGTGAATGGACTTGGTAAGTTTTTCAAAAAAGCAATACTGTGAATATTAATGAATGCAACACCATAAATACATATTTTTAGAGTTAAAGATTGATTAGAAGGAGCCAGAGTGTTAGATGGGAGGCAACAGAGATAGCTGCTTCAGTAGTCTAGGCAGGAGATGATGTACAAGCATTTTTGCATACTCTTGGTTGAGGAATGTGCACATCTAAAAACAACGTTTCGGTTTTAGGCTAAAGCCGGTGGAAAAGGCTTAAATGTGTGGTTTGAAGGGCAGAGCAGAATCAGAGCTTATCACAAGGGACCAATCAGAGATTGAGCCCATGACTGTGATAGATAGGTCTGTTGGGAGGCTGAGTTAGATGGTGGAAAGATAAATTCTGTTTTCTCCATAATAAATTCTGTTCTCACTTGGCCCCAGGAGAAGGAGAAGTCTGTAATGCCAAGGAGTGAGAGTGTGTAACAGAAGGGAGAGGTCCAGGAGTTGGAGAAGGACAGAGTAATGTAATTTGGCTTGGCAGTTAGCAGATTGCTGGAATCTGGTTAGGGCAGTATCAGTTGACTGGTAGGGTCACAAGCCAAACTGTAGCAGGTCAAAAAAAGGAGTGAGATAAGAGGTGGGAGGACAATTCAAAGTGGACATGTTGTTCACGTAGTTTTGTTGAAAGTCTTGCTATTTGTTGCTGCTTACAGCGAGATATGCTGGGTCAGAAGCCTACTGAGGAGCTGCACCCTGTTATTGTCTGCTGATTGTGTTGCTACTTTTTCAGTTTTTTTTTTACATCTTTCTACCTATATTTCTATATAATTTTTCCAACCTACCTGAGCATCCAGGGAGCTCCAGAAAATGGGAAGACCTCCAGTACTCCCACAGGTGCTGGGTGTCACAGAAGTCTCTCAGCATCTTCTGCAGATTAACTGCTAGCTAGGTCTGGCACTGAGGCTGCATGATAAAACACAGACCCAGGTTCCAAACACATAGTGGAGGAGCAGTAGAAAGGGGGCAGGGACCCCCAGTGTGCTGAGCATATTGTACACCAACATGTTCAAGACAAAGTTAACAAGTTTGATCTGAATCTTTTTTCAAATTATCTATCCATCTATCTATCGATCTATCTATCTACCTATCTATCTATCTATCTCTATTATTGATTAATAAACTGAAAATTCTGAAGATGATGATGTTATCTGTACTATTTCTTCTCTTGACTTGAAATGAATAGGAAACCAATATCCGATGGAAATATGTAATTCTAGTCAGTTGTTGTGTATTAAAAAAAAACAGGCATTTCACGATCAATTTTGAATCTCCAGTGAGTGGCCAATAAAACCTGTTTTTCTTTCAGATGTTAAGGGAGGAACTCCAGGGTCAACAGGTAATGTATATAAATAGAAATATCTTGTATGTAAATGATTTATAAGTAGAGTTGAGCGAACACCTGGATGTTCGGGTTCGAGAAGTTCGGCCGAACTTCCCGGAAATGTTCGGGTTCGGGATCCGAACCCGACCCGAACTTCGTCCCGAACCCGAACCCCATTGAAGTCAATGGGGACCCGAACTTTTGGGCACTAAAAAGGCTGTAAAACAGCCCAGGAAAGAGCTAGAGGGCTGCAAAAGGCAGCAACATGTAGGTAAATCCCATGCAAACAAATGTGGATAGGGAAATGAATTAAAATAAAAATTAAAAAAATAAAAATTAACCAATATCAATTGGACAGAGGTCTCATAGCAGAGAATCTGGCTTCACGTCAGCAGAGAATCAGTCTCTTCATGCCATAGAAAAGAATCTAGCTTCATGTCAGCAGAGAATCAGTCTCTTCATGCCATAGCAGAGAATCTGGCTTCATGTCAGCGCAGAATCAGTCTTCATGTAATAGCAGAGAATCAGGCTTCACGTCACCCACCACTGGAACAGGCCACTGTCACACATTTAGGCCCCGGCACCCAGGCAGAGGAGAGAGGTCCCGTAACAGAGAATCTGGCCTTATGTCAGCGCAGAATCTGTATTCATGTCATAGCAGAGAATCAGGCTTCACGTCACCCACCACTGGAACAAAGCCACTGTCACACATTTAGGCCCAGGCACCCAGACAGAGGAGAGAGGTCCCGTAACAGAGAATCTGGCCTTATGTCAGCGCAGAATCTGTCTTCATGTCATAGCTGAAAATCAGGCTTCACGTCAGCCACCAATGGAACAGGCCACTGTCACACATTTAGGCCCAGGCACCCAGGCAGAGGAGAGAGGTCCCGTAACAGAGAATCTGGCCTTATGTCAGCGCAGAATCTGTATTCATGTCATAGCAGAGAATCAGGCTTCACGTCACCCACCACTGGAACAGGCCACTGTCACACATTTAGGCCCCGGCACCCAGACAGAGGAGAGCGGTCCCGTAACAGAGAATCTGGCCTTATGTCAGCGCAGAATCTGTCTTCATGTCATAGCAGAGAATCTAGCTTCACGTCATCCACCACTGGAACAGGCCACTGTCACACATTTAGGCCCAGGCACCCAGGCAGAGGAGAGAGGTCCCGTAACAGAGAATCTGGCCTTATGTCAGCGCAGAATCTGTATTCATGTCATAGCAGAGAATCAGGCTTCACGTCACCCACCACTGGAACAGGCCACTGTCACACATTTAGGCCCAGGCACCCAGACAGAGGAGAGCGGTCCCGTAACAGAGAATCTGGCCTTATGTCAGCGCAGAATCTGTCTTCATGTCATAGCAGAGAATCAGGCTTCACGTCAGCCACCACTGGAACAGGCCACTGTCACACATTTAGGCCCAGGCACCCAGGCAGAGGAGAGAGGTCCCGTAACAGAGAATCTGGACTTATGTCAGCGCAGAATCTGTATTCATGTCATAGCAGAGAATCAGGCTTCACGTCACCCACCACTGGAACAGGCCACTGTCACACATTTAGGCCCCGGCACCCAGACAGAGGAGAGCGGTCCCGTAACAGAGAATCTGGCCTTATGTCAGCGCAGAATCTGTCTTCATGTCATAGCAGAGAATCAAGCTTCACGTCACCCACCACTGGAACAGGCCACTGTCACACATTTAGGCCCCGGCACCCAGGCAGAGGAGAGAGGTCCTGTAACAGAGAATCTGGCCTTATGTCAGCACAGAATCTGTCTTCATGTCATAGCAGAGAATCAGGCATCACGTCACCCACCACTGGAACAGGTCACTGTCACACATTTAGGCCCAGGTACCCAGGCAGAGGAGAGAGGTCCCGTAACAGAGAATCTGGCCTTATGTCAGCACAGAATCTGTCTTAATGTCATAGCAGAGAATCAGGCTTCACGTCAGCCACCACTGGAACAGGCCACTGTCACACATTTAGGCCCCGGCACCCAGGCAGAGGAGAGAGGTCCCGTAACAGAGAATCTGGCCTTATGTCAGCGCAGAATCTGTATTCATGTCATAGCAGAGAATCAGGCTTTACGTCACCCACCACTGGAACAGGCCACTGTCACAAATTTAGGCCCCGGCACCCAGACAGAGGAGAGCGGTCCCGTAACAGAGAATCTGGCCTTATGTCAGCGCAGAATCTGTCTTCATGTCATAGCAGAGAATCAAGCTTCACGTCACCCACCACTGGAACAGGCCACTGTCACACATTTAGGCCCCGGCACCCAGGCAGAGGAGAGAGGTCCCGTAACAGAGAATCTGGCCTTATGTCAGCGCAGAATCTGTCTTCATGTCATAGCAGAGAATCAAGCTTCACGTCACCCACCACTGGAACAGGCCACTGTCACACATTTAGGCCCTGGCACCCAGGCAGAGGAGAGAGGTCCCGTAACAGAGAATCTGGCCTTATGTCAGCGCAGAATCTGTATTCATGTCATAGCAGAGAATCAGGCTTCACGTCACCCACCACTGGAACAGGCCACTGTCACAAATTTAGGCCGCGGCACCCAGACAGAGGAGAGCGGTCCCGTAACAGAGAATCTGGCCTTATGTCAGCGCAGAATCTGTCATCATGTCATAGCAGAGAATCAAGCTTCACGTCACCCACCACTGGAACAGGCCACTGTCACACATTTAGGCCCCGGCACCCAGGCAGAGGAGAGAGGTCCCGTAACAGAGAATCTGGCCTTATGTCAGCGCAGAATCTGTATTCATGTCAAAGCAGAGAATCAGGCTTCACGTCACCCACCACTGGAACAGGCCACTGTCACAAATTTAGGCCCCGGCACCCAGACAGAGGAGAGCGGTCCCGTAACAGAGAATCTGGCCTTATGTCAGCGCAGAATCTGTCTTCATGTCATAGCAGAGAATCAAGCTTCACGTCACCCACCACTGGAACAGGCCACTGTCACACATTTAGGCCCCGGCACCCAGGCAGAGGAGAGAGGTCCCGTAACACAGAATCTGGCCTTATGTCAGCGCAGAATCTGTATTCATGTCATAGCAGAGAATCAGGCTTCACGTCACCCACCACTGGAACAGGCCACTGTCACACATTTAGGCCCAGGCACCCAGGCAGAGGAGAGAGGTCCCGTAACAGAGAATCTGGCCTTATGTCAGCGCAGAATCTGTATTCATGTCATAGCAGAGAATCAGGCTTCACGTCACCCACCACTGGAACAGGCCACTGTCACACATTTAGGCCCCGGCACCCAGACAGAGGAGAGCGGTCCCGTAACAGAGAATCTGGCCTTATGTCAGCGCAGAATCTGTCTTCATGTCATAGCAGAGAATCAGGCTTCACGTCACCCACCACTGGAACAGGCCACTGTCACACATTTAGGCCCCGGCACCCAGACAGAGGAGAGCGGTCCCGTAACAGAGAATCTGGCCTTATGTCAGCGCAGAATCTGTCTTCATGTCATAGCAGAGAATCAAGCTTCACGTCACCTTCCACTGGAACAGGCCACTGTCACACATTTAGGCCCCGGCACCCAGACAGAGGAGAGAGGTCCTGTAACAGAGAATCTGGCCTTATGTCAGCACAGAATCTGTCTTCATGTCATAGCAGAGAATCAGGCATCACGTCACCCACCATTGGAACAGGTCACTATCACACATTTAGGCCCAGGCACCCAGGCAGAGGAGAGAGGTCCCGTAACAGAGAATCTGGCCTTATGTCAGCGCAGAATCTGTATTCATGTCATAGCAGAGAATCAGGCTTCACGTCACCCACCACTGGAACAAAGCCACTGTCACACATTTAGGCCCAGGCACCCAGACAGAGGAGAGAGGTCCCGTAACAGAGAATCTGGCCTTATGTCAGCGCAGAATCTGTCTTCATGTCATAGCTGAAAATCAGGCTTCACGTCAGCCACCAATGGAACAGGCCACTGTCACACATTTAGGCCCAGGCACCCAGGCAGAGGAGAGAGGTCCCGTAACAGAGAATCTGGCCTTATGTCAGCGCAGAATCTGTATTCATGTCATAGCAGAGAATCAGGCTTCACGTCACCCACCACTGGAACAGGCCACTGTCACACATTTAGGCCCCGGCACCCAGACAGAGGAGAGCGGTCCCGTAACAGAGAATCTGGCCTTATGTCAGCGCAGAATCTGTCTTCATGTCATAGCAGAGAATCTAGCTTCACGTCATCCACCACTGGAACAGGCCACTGTCACACATTTAGGCCCAGGCACCCAGGCAGAGGAGAGAGGTCCCGTAACAGAGAATCTGGCCTTATGTCAGCGCAGAATCTGTATTCATGTCATAGCAGAGAATCAGGCTTCACGTCACCCACCACTGGAACAGGCCACTGTCACACATTTAGGCCCAGGCACCCAGACAGAGGAGAGCGGTCCCGTAACAGAGAATCTGGCCTTATGTCAGCGCAGAATCTGTCTTCATGTCATAGCAGAGAATCAGGCTTCACGTCAGCCACCACTGGAACAGGCCACTGTCACACATTTAGGCCCAGGCACCCAGGCAGAGGAGAGAGGTCCCGTAACAGAGAATCTGGACTTATGTCAGCGCAGAATCTGTATTCATGTCATAGCAGAGAATCAGGCTTCACGTCACCCACCACTGGAACAGGCCACTGTCACACATTTAGGCCCCGGCACCCAGACAGAGGAGAGCGGTCCCGTAACAGAGAATCTGGCCTTATGTCAGCGCAGAATCTGTCTTCATGTCATAGCAGAGAATCAAGCTTCACGTCACCCACCACTGGAACAGGCCACTGTCACACATTTAGGCCCCGGCACCCAGACAGAGGAGAGAGGTCCTGTAACAGAGAATCTGGCCTTATGTCAGCACAGAATCTGTCTTCATGTCATAGCAGAGAATCAGGCATCACGTCACCCACCACTGGAACAGGTCACTGTCACACATTTAGGCCCAGGTACCCAGGCAGAGGAGAGAGGTCCCGTAACAGAGAATCTGGCCTTATGTCAGCACAGAATCTGTCTTAATGTCATAGCAGAGAATCAGGCTTCACGTCAGCCACCACTGGAACAGGCCACTGTCACACATTTAGGCCCCGGCACCCAGGCAGAGGAGAGAGGTCCCGTAACAGAGAATCTGGCCTTATGTCAGCGCAGAATCTGTATTCATGTCATAGCAGAGAATCAGGCTTTACGTCACCCACCACTGGAACAGGCCACTGTCACAAATTTAGGCCCCGGCACCCAGACAGAGGAGAGCGGTCCCGTAACAGAGAATCTGGCCTTATGTCAGCGCAGAATCTGTCTTCATGTCATAGCAGAGAATCAAGCTTCACGTCACCCACCACTGGAACAGGCCACTGTCACACATTTAGGCCCCGGCACCCAGGCAGAGGAGAGAGGTCCCGTAACAGAGAATCTGGCCTTATGTCAGCGCAGAATCTGTCTTCATGTCATAGCAGAGAATCAAGCTTCACGTCACCCACCACTGGAACAGGCCACTGTCACACATTTAGGCCCTGGCACCCAGGCAGAGGAGAGAGGTCCCGTAACAGAGAATCTGGCCTTATGTCAGCGCAGAATCTGTATTCATGTCATAGCAGAGAATCAGGCTTCACGTCACCCACCACTGGAACAGGCCACTGTCACAAATTTAGGCCGCGGCACCCAGACAGAGGAGAGCGGTCCCGTAACAGAGAATCTGGCCTTATGTCAGCGCAGAATCTGTCATCATGTCATAGCAGAGAATCAAGCTTCACGTCACCCACCACTGGAACAGGCCACTGTCACACATTTAGGCCCCGGCACCCAGGCAGAGGAGAGAGGTCCCGTAACAGAGAATCTGGCCTTATGTCAGCGCAGAATCTGTATTCATGTCAAAGCAGAGAATCAGGCTTCACGTCACCCACCACTGGAACAGGCCACTGTCACAAATTTAGGCCCCGGCACCCAGACAGAGGAGAGCGGTCCCGTAACAGAGAATCTGGCCTTATGTCAGCGCAGAATCTGTCTTCATGTCATAGCAGAGAATCAAGCTTCACGTCACCCACCACTGGAACAGGCCACTGTCACACATTTAGGCCCCGGCACCCAGGCAGAGGAGAGAGGTCCCGTAACACAGAATCTGGCCTTATGTCAGCGCAGAATCTGTATTCATGTCATAGCAGAGAATCAGGCTTCACGTCACCCACCACTGGAACAGGCCACTGTCACACATTTAGGCCCAGGCACCCAGGCAGAGGAGAGAGGTCCCGTAACAGAGAATCTGGCCTTATGTCAGCGCAGAATCTGTAGTCATGTCATAGCAGAGAATCAGGCTTCACGTCACCCACCACTGGAACAGGCCACTGTCACACATTTAGGCCCCGGCACCCAGACAGAGGAGAGCGGTCCCGTAACAGAGAATCTGGCCTTATGTCAGCGCAGAATCTGTCTTCATGTCATAGCAGAGAATCAGGCTTCACGTCACCCACCACTGGAACAGGCCACTGTCACACATTTAGGCCCCGGCACCCAGACAGAGGAGAGCGGTCCCGTAACAGAGAATCTGGCCTTATGTCAGCGCAGAATCTGTCTTCATGTCATAGCAGAGAATCAAGCTTCACGTCACCTTCCACTGGAACAGGCCACTGTCACACATTTAGGCCCCGGCACCCAGACAGAGGAGAGAGGTCCTGTAACAGAGAATCTGGCCTTATGTCAGCACAGAATCTGTCTTCATGTCATAGCAGAGAATCAGGCATCACGTCACCCACCATTGGAACAGGTCACTATCACACATTTAGGCCCAGGCACCCAGGCAGAGGAGAGAGGTCCCGTAACAGAGAATCTGGCCTTATGTCAGCGCAGAATCTGTCTTAATGTCATAGCAGAGAATCAGGCTTCACGTCAGCCACCACTGGAACAGGCCACTGTCACACATTTAGGCCCAGGCACCCAGGCAGAGGAGAGAGGTCCCGTAACAGAGAATCTGGCCTTATGTCAGCGCAGAATCTGTATTCATGTCATAGCAGAGAATCAGGCTTCACGTCACCCACCACTGGAACAGGCCACTGTCATACATTTAGGCCCAGGCACCCAGGCAGAGGAGAGAGGTCCCGTAACAGAGAATCTGGCCTTATGTCATTGCAGAATCTGTATTCATGTCATAGCAGAGAATCAGGCTTCACGTCACCCACCACTGGAACAGGCCACTGTCACACATTTAGGCCCCGGCACCCAGACAGAGGAGAGCGGTCCCGTAACAGAGAATCTGGCCTTATGTCAGCGCAGAATCTGTCTTCATGTCATAGCAGAGAATCAGGCTTCACGTCAGCCACCACTGGAACAGGCCACTGTCACACATTTAGGCCCAGACACCCAGGCAGAGGAGAGAGGTCCCGTAACAGAGAATCTGGCCTTATGTCAGCACAGAATCTGTCTTCATGTCATAGCAGAGAATCAGGCATCACGTCACCCACCACTGGAAGAGGCCACTGTCACACATTTAGGCCCCGGCACCCAGGCAGAGGAGAGAGGTCCCGTAACAGAGAATCTGGCCTTATGTCAGCACAGAATCTGTCTTCATGTCATAGCAGAGAATCAGGCATCACGTCACCCACCACTGGAACAGGCCACTGTCACACATTTAGGCCCAGGCACCAGACAGAGGAGAGCGGTCCCGTAACAGAGAATTTGGCCTTATGTCAGCGCAGAATCTGTCTTCATGTCATAGCAGAGAATCAAGCTTCACGTCACCCACCACTGGAACAGGCCACTGTCACACATTTAGGCCCCGGCACCCAGACAGAGGAGAGAGGTCCTGTAACAGAGAATCTGGCCTTATGTCAGCACAGAATCTGTCTTCATGTCATAGCAGAGAATCAGGCATCACGTCACCCACCACTGGAACAGGCCACTGTCACACATTTAGGCCCAGGCACCCAGGAAGAGGAGAGAGGTCCCGTAACAGAGAATCTGGCCTTATGTCAGCGCAGAATCTGTATTCATGTCATAGCAGAGAATCAGGCTTCACGTCACCCACCACTGGAACAGGCCACTGTCACACATTTAGGCCCCGGCACCAAGACAGAGGAGAGGTTCATTCAACTTTGGGTTGCCCCACAATATAATGGTAAAATGAAATTAAAAATAGTATTGAATGAGGAAGTGCCCTGGAGTAGAATAATATATTGTTAAGGGGAGGTAATTAATATCTAATCTGCACAAGGGATGGACAGGTCCTGTGGGATCCATGCCTGGTTCATTTTTATGAACGTCAGCTTGTCCACATTGGCTGTAGACAGGCGGCTGCGTTTGTCTGTAATGACGCCCCCTGCCGTGCTGAATACACGTTCAGACAAAACGCTGGCCGCCGGGCAGGCCAGCACCTCCAAGGCATAAAAGGCTAGCTCTGGCCACGTGGACAATTTGGAGACCCAGAAGTTGAATGGGGCCGAACCATCAGTCAGTACGTGGAGGGGTGTGCACAGGTACTGTTCCACCATGTTAGTGAAATGTTGCCTCCTGCTAACACGTTCCGTATCAGGAGGTGGTGCAGTTAGCTGTGGCGTGGTGACAAAACTTTTCCACATCTCTGCCATGCTAACCCTGCCCTCAGAGGAGCTGGCCGTGACACAGCTGCGTTGGCGACCTCTTGCTCCTCCTCTGCCTTCGCCTTGGGCTTCCACTGGTTCCCCTGTGACATTTGGGAATGCTCTCAGTAGCGCGTCTACCAACGTGCGCTTGTACTCGCGCATCTTCCTATCACGCTCCAGTGTAGGAAGTAAGGTGGGCACATTGTCTTTGTACCGGGGATCCAGCAGTGTGGCAACCCAGTAGTCTGCACACGTTAAAATGTGGGCAACTCTGCTGTCGTTGCGCAGGCACTGCAGCATGTAGTCGCTCATGTGTGCCAGGCTGCCCAGAGGTAAGGACAAGCTGTCCTCTGTGGGAGGCGTATCGTCATCGTCCTGTGTTTCCCCCCAGCCACGCACCAGTGATGGGCCCGAGCTGCTTTGGGTGCCACCCCGCTGTGAACATGCTTCATCCTCATCCTCCTCCACCTCCTCCTCATCCTCGTCCTCCTCGTCCTCCAGTAGTGGGCCCTGTCTGGCCACATTTGTACCTGGCCTCTGGTGTTGCAAAAAACCTCCCTCTGAGTCACTTTGAAGAGACTGGCCTGAAAGTGCTAAAAATGACCCCTCTTCCTCCTCTTCCTCCTGGGCCACCTCCTCTTGCATCATCGCCCTAAGTGTTTTCTCAAGGAGACATAGAAGTGGTATTGTAATGCTGATAACGGCGTCATCGCCACTGGCCATGTTGGTGGAGTACTCGAAACAGTGCAACAGGGCACACAGGTCTCGCATGGAGGCCCAGTCATTGGTGGTGAAGTGTGTCTGATCCGCAGTGCGACTGACCCCTGAGTGCTGCAGCTGAAACTCCACTATGGCCTGCTGCTGCTCACACAGTCTGTCCAGTATATGCAAGGTGGAGTTCCACCTGGTGGGCACGGTGCATATGAGGCGGTCAGCGGGAAGGCCTAAGTTACGCTGTAGCGCAAACAGGCGAGCAGCGGCAGAGTGTGAACGCCGGAAGCGCGAACAGACGGCCCGCACTTTATGCAGCAGCTCTGACATGTCGGGGTAGTTGCGAATGAACTTCTGCACCACCAAATTCAGCACATGCGCCAGGCAAGGGATGTGCGTCAAACCGGCTAGTCCCAGAGCTGCTACGAGATTTCGCCCATTATCGCACACCACCAGGCCGGGCTTGAGGTTTACCGGCAGCAACCACTCGTCGGTCTGTTGTTCTATACCCCGCCACAACTCCTGCGCGGTGTGGGGCCTGTCCCCCAAACATATGAATTTCAGAATGGCCTGCTGACGTTTACCCCGGGCTGTGCTGAAGTTGGTGGTGAAGGTGTGTGGCTGATTGGATGAGCAGGTGGAAGAAGAGGAGGAGGAAGCTGAGTAGGAGGAGGAGGAGACAGGAGGCAAAGAATGTTGCCCTGCGATCCTTGGCGGTGGAAGGACGTGCGCCAAACAGCTCTCCGCCTGGGGCCCAGCCGCCACTACATTTACCCAGTGTGCAGTTAGGGAGATATAGCGTCCCTGGCCGTGCTTAGTGGTCCACGTATCTGTGGTTAGGTGGACCTTGCCACAGATGGCGTTGCGCAGTGCACACTTGATTTTATCGGACACTTGTTTGTGCAGGGAAGGCACGGCTCTCTTAGAGAAGTAGTGGCGGCTTTTGAACAACATACTGTGGGACAGCAAGTGACATGAGCTGTTTGAAGCTGTGTGTGTCCACCAGCCTAAATGACAGCATTTCATAGGCCAGTAGTTTAGAAATGCTGGCATTCAGGGCCAGGGATCGAGGGTGGCTAGGTGGGAATTTACGCTTTCTGTCAAATGTTTGTGAGATGGAGAGCTGAACGCTGCCGTGTGACATGGTTGAGATGCTTGGTGACGCAGGTGGTGGTGTTGGTGGTACATCCCATGTTTGCTGGGCGGCAGGTGCCAACGTTCCTCCAGAGGCAGAGGAAGAGGCCGAGGCGGCGGCAGCAGCAGCAGAAGAGGCCGAGGCGGCGGCAGCAGCAGAAGAGGCCGAGGCGGCAGCAGCAGAAGAGGTAGCAGGGGGAGCCTGAGTGACTTCCTTGTTTTTAAGGTGTTTACTCCACTGCAGTTCATGCTTTGCATGCAGGTGCCTGGTCATGCAGGTTGTGCTAAGGTTCAGAACGTTAATGCCTCGCTTCAGGCTCTGATGGCACAGCGTGCAAACCACTCGGGTCTTGTCGTCAGCACATTGTTTGAAGAAGTGCCATGCCAGGGAACTCCTTGAAGCTGCCTTTGGGGTGCTCGGTCCCAGATGGCGGCGGTCAGTAGCAGTCGGAGTCTCTTGGCGGCGGGTGTTCTGATTTTGCCACTGCTCCCTCTTTTGCTACGCTGTTGGCTCGGTCTCACCACTGCCTCTTCCTCCGAACTCTGAAAGTCAGTGGCACGACCTTCATTCCATGTGGGGTCTAGGACCTCATCGTCCCCTGCATCGTCCTACACCCAGTCTTGACCCCTGACCTCCTGTTCAGTCTGCACACTGCAGAAAGACGCAGCAGTTGGCACCTGTGTTTCGTCATCATCAGAGACGTGCTGAGGTGGTATTCCCATGTCCTCATCATCAGGAAAAATAAGTGGTTGTGCGTTAGTGCATTCTATCTCTTCCACCCCTGGGGAAGGGCTAGGTGGATGCCCTTGGGAAACCCTGGCAGCAGAGTCATCAAACAGCATAAGAGACTGCTGCATAACTTGAGGCTCAGACAGTTTCCCTGATATGCATGGGGGTGATGTGACAGACCGATGGGCTTGGTTTTCATGTGCCATCTGTGCGCTTTCTGCAGAAGACTGGGTGGGAGATAATGTGAACGTGCTGGATCCACTGTCGGCCACCCAATTGACTAATGCCTGTACCTGCTCAGGCCTTACCATCCTTAGAACGGCATTGGGCCCCACCAAATATCGCTGTAAATTCTGCTGGCTACTGGGACCTGAGGTAGTTGGTTCACTAGGACGTGTGGCTGTGGCAGAACGGCCACGTCCTCTCCCAGCACCAGAGGGTCCACTAACACCACCACGACCATGTCCACGTCCGCGTCCGCGTCCCTTATTAGATGTTTTCCTCATTGTTCCCGTTCACCACAATTTTAAGAATGGCAAATTTGGGAATGCTTTTTCAACCCAGAACAAAAAGTCTGCTTTGACGGTCACTACAAATAACTTGACCAGCTAAAACTGTGCAGATTTGGTTGAATAGAGATGTGAGACCTGTTTTTTTTTGCGCTGTGTGACAGTTATAGGTTTAATCACAGAATGACACTTCTATCAGCACGCTAGCGTGTGTCTTTGGTTTTTCTGAATGATACTATCAATAACTTCAATGGAAGATTTTCTTTTTGGGATAGATTTCAAGTAGGCCTGAAATACCAGAAACTAGTTATTTTGAGAATGGCAAATTTGGGAATGCTTTTTCAACCCAGAACAAAAAGTCTGCTTTGACGGTCACTACAAATAACTTGACCAGCTAAAACTGTGCAGATTTGGTTGAATAGAGATGTGAGACCTGTTTTTTTTTGCGCTGTGTGACAGTTATAGGTTTAATCACAGAATGACACTTCTATCAGCACGCTAGCGTGTGTCTTAGGTTTTTCTGAATGATACTATCAATAACTTTAATGGAAGATTTTCTTTTTGGGATAGATTTCAAGTAGGCCTGAAATACCACAAACTAGTTATTTTGAGAATGGCAAATTTGGGAATGCTTTTTCACCCCAGAACAAAAAGTCTGCTTTGACGGTCACTACAAATAACTTGACCAGCTAAAACTGTGCAGATTTGGTTGAATAGAGATGTGAGACCTGTTTTTTTTTGCGCTGTGTGACAGTTATAGGTTTAATCACAGAATGACACTTCTATCAGCACGCTAGCGTGTGTCTTAGGTTTTTCTGAATGATACTATCAATAACTTCAATGGAAGATTTTCTTTTTGGGATAGATTTCAAGTAGGCCTGAAATACCAGAAACTAGTTATTTTGAGAATGGCAAATTTGGGAATGCTTTTTCAACCCAGAACAAATAGTCTGCTTTGACGGTCACTACAAATAACTTGACCAGCTAAAACTGTGCAGATTTGGTTGAATAGAGATGTGAGACCTGTTTTTTTTTGCGCTGTGTGACAGTTATAGGTTTAATCACAGAATGACACTTCTATCAGCACGCTAGCGTGTGTCTTAGGTTTTTCTGAATGATACTATCAATAACTTTAATGGAAGATTTTCTTTTTGGGATAGATTTCAAGTAGGCCTGAAATACCACAAACTAGTTATTTTGAGAATGGCAAATTTGGGAATGCTTTTTCACCCCAGAACAAAAAGTCTGCTTTGACGGTCACTACAAATAACTTGACCAGCTAAAACTGTGCAGATTTGGTTGAATAGAGATGTGAGACCTGTTTTTTTTTGCGCTGTGTGACAGTTATAGGTTTAATCACAGAATGACACTTCTATCAGCACGCTAGCGTGTGTCTTAGGTTTTTCTGAATGATACTATCAATAACTTCAATGGAAGATTTTCTTTTTGGGATAGATTTCAAGTAGGCCTGAAATACCACAAACTAGTTATTTTTAGAATGGCAAATTTGGGAATGCTTTTTCAACCCAGAACAAAAAGTCTGCTTTGACGGTCACTACAAATAACTTGACCAGCTAAAACTGTGCAGATTTGGTTGAATAGAGATGTGAGACCTGTTTTTTTTTTGCGCTGTGTGACAGTTATAGGTTTAATCACAGAATGACACTTCTATCAGCACGCTAGCGTGTGTCTTAGGTTTTTCTGAATGATACTATCAATAACTTCAATGGAAGATTTTCTTTTTGGGATAGATTTCAAGTAGGCCAGAAATACCACAAACTAGTTATTTTGAGAATGGCAAATTTGGGAATGCTTTTTCAACCCAGAACAAAAAGTCTGCTTTGACGGTCACTACAAATAACTTGACCAGCTAAAACTGTGCAGATTTGGTTGAATAGAGATGTGAGACCTGTTTTTTTTTGCGCTGTGTGACAGTTATAGGTTTAATCACAGAATGACACTTCTATCAGCACGCTAGCGTGTGTCTTAGGTTTTTCTGAATGATACTATCAATAACTTCAATGGAAGATTTTCTTTTTGGGATAGATTTCAAGTAGGCCAGAAATACCACAAACTAGTTATTTTGAGAATGGCAAATTTGGGAATGCTTTTTCAACCCAGAACAAAAAGTCTGCTTTGACGGTCACTACAAATAACTTGACCAGCTAAAACTGTGCAGATTTGGTTGAATAGAGATGTGAGACCTGTTTTTTTTTGCGCTGTGTGACAGTCATAGGTTTAATCACAGAATGACACTTCTATCAGCACGCTAGCGTGTGTCTTAGGTTTTTCTGAATGATACTATCAATAACTTCAATGTAAGATTTTCTTTTTGGGATAGATTTCAAGTAGGCCTGAAATACCAGAAACTAGTTATTTTGAGAATGGCAAATTTGGGAATGCTTTTTCAACCCAGAACAAAAAGTCTGCTTTGACGGTCACTACAAATAACTTGACCAGCTAAAACTGTGCAGATTTGGTTGAATAGAAAAGTCAGGTCTATTTTTTAGGCGCTGGGTGACAGGCTCAACTTGCCCCTGATGTAATATATGGCCAAAAAATAACCAGACTGTTGATGGTTAAATGCACTTCGGTGACACAGGCTCAGCCTGCAGCTGATGTAGTATATGGCCAAAAAATAATCAGACTGTTGATGGTTAAATGCACTTGGGTGAAACAGGCTCAGCCTGCAGCTGATGTAGTATATGGCCAAAAAATAACCAGACTGTTGATGGTTAAATGCACTTCGGTGACACAGGCTCAGCCTGCAGCTGATGTAGGATATAGCACAAAATAACCACACTATCGATGGTTAAATACACTTGGTGATAGCT
Organism: Bufo bufo; assembly: GCF_905171765.1. Classification (NCBI taxonomy): domain Eukaryota; kingdom Metazoa; phylum Chordata; class Amphibia; order Anura; family Bufonidae; genus Bufo; species Bufo bufo. Next base: position 40,414,306 of record NC_053389.1, read on the forward strand.
AGTGCTGGCGCACCACAAGTCACAAAATGGCCGCCGATCACCCAAGAAAAAAAGTGATCTAAAAACGCTCTGGGCAGCCTCAAAAAAGTGAGCAAGTCGATATTATCACTTCAATGATCCACAGCTGCAGATCGATCACAGAATGAAGTCTTTTGGAGGAGTCAATCTGCCTAATCTCGCCCTAACGTCGCAGCTGCAACCTCTCCCTATACTGATCATAGCAGAGTGACGTGCGGCGCTACGTGACTCCAGCTTAAATAGAGGCTGGGTCACATGGTGCACTGGCCAATCACAGCCATGCCAATAGTAGGCAAGGCTGTGATGGCCTCTTGGGGCAAGTAGTATGACGCTTGTTGATTGGCTGCTTTGCAGCCTTTCAAAAAGCGCCAAGAAAGCGCCGAACACCGAACCCGAACCCGGACTTTTACTATACAGTTCGGGTTCGCTCATCCCTATTTATAAGCTTTACTTGCAGTATCATGCCAGACCAATTGGAGTGTTGCTAGCTGGGCATATACCGACATAATATTAATAGAGTGGTCCCTTAAGGTACAAAATTAATTGGTTCTAGGAGAAACGTTGTATGTTAAAACCATTGTACCTTAAATAATCGGTTCAAAAGCCCCAAAATGTCATCCAAGATAACAGAATATAGGGATTTAAGAACAATAAGCAGATACCTAATTCAGACAAAACAAGTTCTTACATATAATAGTCAGGAATAGCTGATAAGTAGCAACTAATACAGCTATTTTATTAGAGAAGTGGCCTTAATTGGTTGTATCTGAGTCTGATGCATTGTATGTTGAGTCTGGTTTCAACTTATGATGGGTCAGAAATCACCATTGTATGTTGAAAATATTGTATCCTGAGGTCATTGTATCTTAAAGGGATCACAGTACTCTAGTATTAGTAATACAGGGCAGAATTAAAGCTTACCCAAAGACAGCTGACTTATGGGACCAAATTGACTGTTATAGGTAGGTCTCTTGGGAAGCTGAGGTGGGGAAATAAAATGTCTGTTTTTACTTGGCCATGGAGATGGCCAACTCTGTAATATCAAAGTATAAGAGAGTGTGTAAGAGAAGGAAGAGGCCAACTGTGTCAAGGCAGAGGACAGGTCCTAAAGGAGGAAGAGGACAAAGTAATGTCGTATGTCGTGGCAATTAGTCGATAGTTGGTGAATTGGGAAGGGCAGTTTCAGTTGAGTGGTGGGGTCAGAAGCCAGACTGTAGCCAGTCAAACAAGGATTTAGATAAGAGGTGTCAAGAGAATTCAAAATGAACTTGTTGTTTAAGTGTAGTTTTTAGGAAAACAAGAGTTGAAATATGGGGGCGACAGCTGTCTTTATCTATCTATCTATCTATCTATCTATCTATCTAGCTATCTATCTATTATGAATAAAAAATAGATGAGCAGCACACAAATCCAAAGTTGTGCAATTCCTTGAGACGAAGCACACAAGTATCCGTGAAAAAAAGTGTATTTTATTCACCCATGTGTAGACAGCAACGTTTCAGCTCACTCTATGGAGCCTTTGTCAAGCCATAATACTTAGTGCAAACTCAGGTGCTTATAAAGCATACATGATTAACAAAACGTGATTACATGATTATATCCCAATTAATACATAAACATTAATAGAGTCAGTGAATCTCGATTGTACATGATTATATTGTAAAAGGTATGACCAAATAGAACCAAATATCAAAAAAGTGCTATGTGCAATAAATATTAATCATCAATACATACAGTTATAGTGGATAACATCATCAATTGATATTCTCTTGCAGGTGTACATAATTGTGTTGATTAAAAATGATTCATTTACTAATGGATATCTCACATGTCACTGGAGACTGCAGGACTCAGTCGGCATCCGGAACTCGACATTGCGCAGGCGCGGGGATTGTTACATCCCGCGAGACTTTCTATGACATACAGCAACAAACGGCCCACAGTCAAGATGGCGACTCGGCACCACACACAGACTGCGCATGCTCGCTCCCATAGCAAGGCGGGCACAGCCAAACAGACACTGAGATCATGTGACCGGTCACCTGACAACCATACATACCAACGGACCGATTACACTGATCATTTCCTGGTTACTCATCCATAAGAAGGGGGGTCCAACGGTGTAAGACGGGCTAATGGCAAAACGCCACTATCACCCTAAAACACCTAATCCCTATATTTGTATATTTCCAGTTATCAATCCACAGGTCCGCACAACGTAGACTTTCATTCTTGCTCTCCATATATGTGAAGCCTCCGCCGGGGGCAGCCAGAACGGGGGCGACACACCTTAGTGGGGCTAGCGAACACAGACGTCACCGTGAAGTGACCCCGTGTCACAGTCCCCACATTGAGAGGGTTGCACAAGCACCCGCAAACGCCATCAATACTAGGTGACCATCATGCACACATGTCATGCCTGCAATGGCCAGCCATCCGTGCTCCGTCAGGAGATCCCACAGTCACAGAACGTGTATGATGCCAAACCCCATCCCGCCCATACCACCAAGCATCGTACATTTTATCAAAAGTAACTAATTCAAAAAAACAATAATATCCATTATTTCTAAATGCCAATCAGGTCCTGCTGTCTTCCAGTTTCCAAGGAGATAGTTCATTGTAAGATATACATTTTCATGTTCATCTATAAAAAATATACAAAGAACAAATTATTAGTTATAGGTTTCTAATACAAAACTTGCACTTGTATAGAACCATACGGGAAGACAAGCAGAATTCAACAGAACCCCAAAGACAACACAACAGAAGGATAACATCACAAAACCAGGGCAACCAACATAAATAGACAGGAATAAAGGGGAGGGTAGACAAAAACAGAACAGAGATGTCAAACAACCCTAAAGTCAACATTGAGCCCTCCTGGTTTAAGAGTTTTTAACTCGAAAATCCAGTAGAGCTCCCTTCTTTTTAAACGTATCGTCCTGTCCCCACCCCTTCTGGGTAAGGACACTTGTTCAAGTATTCAGAATTTCAAATCCCGTTCAAGGTGACCTGCTTCTGTAAAGTGCTTGGCCACAGGTAAATCCAGCCTCTTTTTCCTTATAGTATATCTGTGCTGGTTTAACCTTGTTTTAACATCCCAGGTTGTTTCCCCAACATACCATAATCCACAGGGACATGACAACAAATAGATTACATATGTGGAATCACATGTCAGGTATTGCTTAATTCGAACTGTCTTGCCAGAGGCTGGATTTACAAAAGAGTCACCCCTGTAGGGGATCATGTAGGGGCAGTTTACACAATTGCAGCACGGATAACAGCCCCTGCGTGTGGAGCCGAAATACATGCTGCAGTCGACCCTAGCAGACCCAACATCTGACCTAACTAATTTGTCACCTAAATTGCGACGCCTACGAAAAGAGCACAAAGGGAGCACTTTGAATTCCTGTATGTTATCAAAACCACTGGTCAAAATCGGCCAGTGCTTCCTGACAATAGCGGAAACCCGAGGGCTGCTGATGCAATAGTCAGTAACTAATGGTATCCTTTGTGTTGAAGTTTTAGGCCTCACAGGATCACCATCCCTCATTCTTGCTCCAATTTTATTAATACTCTCTGAGACAAGTTTCTTAGGGTAACCCCTAGGGTAACCCTTGACTGATATTAGGAGAGTAAGTAAATTAAGCCTACATGGCACTGGATTGTTTCTTAAAAGTGATTTCAATCCCGTGTCACACCATCCTGCCATTGAGGCCTTTACTCTGGCAGTAGGGCGGGACATAGAGAAATTAAAACAAGAGATTGTGTTGAATCCTATGGGCCATGCGAATATGACCAATGAGGATATCAAAGCCGTTGGCGATCTGTCTTCAGACCGCAACCTCACCATCAAGTCTGCGGACAAGGGTGGTGGGGTTGTGGTCATGGACACAGATCGCTACGTGCAAGAAATTCTATCCCAGTTGGCAGATAGAAATGTGTATCAGCGGGTCTCTAGTGACCCTAAGTTTGGATTATTGAGAGAACTGAGAGATATTTTATTGCAAGCCAAATCTGGTGGCATCGTAGATGAGAAGTTGTGCAGTTATCTATTGTGTGAAAAACCTATAACGCCCATATTATATACCCTTCCCAAAATACATAAGAGCCTGCTTGCCCCCCCTGGTCGGCCCATTGTGTCTGGCAGGGGGTCCCTGTTTTGTAATCCAGCGATTTTCCTTGATAGGATCTTGCGGCCATTTGCAATGTCCACCAGATCCTATATAAGGGACACTAGTGATTTTTTATCTAAGATTAGGGATCTGAGGGTCCCTGAGGGTGTCATCCTTGCTTCTTTTGATGTGTGTAGTCTATACACGTCAATTGAGCACGAGTTGGGCCTCCATGCGGTGGAGCAGTGTCTTTTACAAACTGACTACACAGAGGAGTGCAGGGTATTTCTACTTGGATTGTTGAGGTTTATTCTTTCTAGGAATTATTTTTTATTTCAGGATGAATACTATGTACAGTTGAGGGGGACTGCGATGGGGTCCAATGTGGCGCCCACCTATGCAAATATCTATATGACACATCTAGAGGAGTCCTATGTCTATGGGTGCCACCACTTTAGCCATGTGCTGGGGTGGTGGCGCTACATAGACAATATTTTCCTGATATGGGTGGGCGCCACAGGGGACCTCATGGCCTTCCACTCGTTCCTAAATGAGATTGACCCAAGTGTCAAGTTTACCTTGATACATTCTCAGGATAAACTGCAATTTCTCGATACGGAGGTCGTGATTCAAGGACATACTTTGTCCACGGACCTCTTTGTGAAGCCCACAGATAAAAATACTCTTGTTTGGTATGAAAGTCATCATCCACGGCTGATGATCAAGTCCCTTCCCCTCAGCCAGATGCTAAGAGTGGCCAGGATAGTCGGTGAGGGCCCGGTTAGGGATCAACGACTATCAGAAATGGCCATGAAGTTCCGATCTAGGGGATACCCTAAGAAACTTGTCTCAGAGAGTATTAATAAAATTGGAGCAAGAATGAGGGATGGTGATCCTGTGAGGCCTAAAACTTCAACACAAAGGATACCATTAGTTACTGACTACTGCATCAGCAGCCCTCGGGTTTCCGCTATTGTCAGGAAGCACTGGCCGATTTTGACCAGTGGTTTTGATAACATACAGGAATTCAAAGTGCCCCCTTTGTGCTCTTTTTGTAGGATTCGCAATTTAGGTGACAAATTAGTTAGGTCAATTGTTGGGTCTGCTAGGGTCGACTGCAGCACATATTTCGGCTCCACATGCAGGGGCTGTTATCCGTGCTGCAATTGTGTAAACTGCCCCTACATGATCCCCTACAGGGGTGACTCTTTTGTAAATCCAGCCTCTGGCAAGACAGTTCGAATTAAGCAATACCTGACATGTGATTGTAATCTATTTGTTGTCATGTCCCTGTGGATTATGGTATGTTGGGGAAACAACCTGGGATGTTAAAACAAGGTTAAACCAGCACAGATATACTATAAGGAAAAAAGATGCTGGGTTTACCTGTGCCCAAGCACTTTACAGAAGCAGGTCACCTTGAACGGGATTTGAAATTCTGAATACTTGAACAAGTGTCCTTACCCAGAAGGGGTGGGGAAAGGACGATACGTTTAAAAAGAAGGGAGCTCTACTGGATTTTCGAGTTAAAAACTCTTAAACCAGACGGGCTCAATGTTGACTTTAGGGTTGTTTGACATCTCTGTTCTGTTTTTGTCTACCCTCCCCTTTATTCCTGTCTATTTATGTTGGTTGCCCTGGTTTTGTGATGTTATCCTTCTGTTGTGTTGTCTTTGGGGTTCTGTTGAATTCTGCTTGTCTTCCCGTATGGTTCTATACAAGTGCAAGTTTTGTATTAGAAACCTATAACTAATAATTTGTTCTTTGTATATTTTTTATAGATGAACATGAAAATGTATATCTTACAATGAACTATCTCCTTGGAAACTGGAAGACAGCAGGACCTGATTGGCATTTAGAAATAATGGATATTATTGTTTTTTTGAATTAGTTACTTTTGATAAAATGTACAATGCTTGGTGGTATGGGCGGGATGGGGCTTGGCATCATACACGTTCTGTGACTGTGGGATCTCCTGACGGAGCACGGATGGCCGGCCTTTGCAGGCATGACATGTGTGCATGATGGTCACCTAGTATTGATGGCGTTTGCGGGTGCTTGTTCGACCCTCTCAATGTGGGGACTGTGACACGGGGTCACTTCACGGTGACGTCTGTGTTCTCTAGCCCCACTAAGGTATGTCGCCCCCGTTCTGGCTGTTCCCCGGCGGAGGCTTCGCATATATGGAGAGCAAGAATGAAAGTCTATGTTGTGTGGACCTGTGGATTGATAACTGGAAATATACAAATATAGGGATTAGGTGTTTTAAGGTGATAGTGGCATTTTGCCATTAGCCCGTCTTACACCGTTGGACCCCCCTTCTTATGGATGAGTAACCAGGAAATGATCAGTGTAATTGGTCCGTTGGTATGTATGGTTGTCAGGTGACCGGTCACATGATTGCAGTGTCTGTTTGGCTGTGCCCGCCTTGCTTTGGGAGCGAGCATGCGCAGTCTGTGTGTGGTGCCGAGTCGCCATCTTGACTGTGGGCCGTTTGTTGCTGTATGTCATAGAAAGTCTTGCGGGATGTAACATTCCCCGCGCCTGTGCAATGTCGAGTTCCGGACGCCGACTGAGTCCTGCAGTCTCCAGTGACATGTGAGATATCCATTAGTAAATGAATAATTTTTAATCAACACAATTATGTACACCTGCAAGAGAATATCAGTTGATGATGTTATGCACTATAACTGTATGTATTGATGATTAATATTTATTGCACATAGCACTTTTTTGATATTTGGTTCTATTTGGTCATACCTTTTACAATATAATCATGTACAATCGAGATTCACTGACTTTATTAATGTTTATTTATTAATTGGGATATAATCATGTAATCACGTTTTGTTAATCATGTATGCTTTATAAGCACCTGAGTTTGCACTAAGTATTATGGCTTGACAAAGGCTCCATAGAGTGAGCTGAAACGTTGCTGTCTACACATGGGTGAATAAAATACCCTTTTTTTCACTGATACTTGTGTGCTGCCTTGGATTCTTCTTTACATATCTATCTATCTATCTGTCTGTCTGTCTGTCTATCTGTCTGTCTGTCTATCTATCTGTCTGTCTGTCTATCTATCTGTCTATCTATCTAACATCTATCATTTCTATTATTGAGATTAACTAAGATTCTGAAGATGAATGAATTTGTAATGTTTGGTCTCTTGACTTAAAATGAAAAGGAGACCAATATCAGATGGAAAAATGTAATTATATTCAGCATTGTTGTGTAATATAAAAAAAAACGTGCACTGTTAAAAATCAATTTTGAATCTCCAGTCGGTGGCCAATGAAACTTGTTTTTCTTTCAGATATAAATGGAGGAATTTCAGGGTCAACAGGTAAAGTCTATAAATATATAGGTCATGTATGAAAATAATTGCTAAGCCTTACTGGCAGTACCCTGCCTGACCAATTGGAGTGATGGTAACAGGTTATACTGTATGCCAACATAATAATAAAATTAAAACTTTACACAAGACAGCCGACTTATGTGACCAGGAAGAGCATGGAGTCTTTGACTGATAGATAGGTCTGTGTGGGACTGAGTTAGATGGGGGAAAGATAAATTCTGTTTGGGCCTTCAAGTCTGTAAAGCCAAAGAATTAGAGAGTGTCCAACAGTAGGGAGGGGTCAACTAATTCAATGGTGGAGGACAAGTCCAAGAGGAGGAGGCTGGAGTAATGTCACTTGTCTTGGCAGTTAGCAGATTGTTACAGAATTTGGTAGGTCATTTTCTGTTGACTGGTGGGGTTGGAAGTTGGACTGTAGCCGGTCAAAAAGGGAGTTAGATAAGAGGTGGGAGGACAATTCAAACTGGACGAGTTGTTAATGTAGTTTTGAGGAAAACGGGAGTAGTGATATGGGGTGACAGCTGTCTATCCATCCATATGTCTATCTATCTATCTATCTATCTATCCATTTTCACAATAAATCCATAGACGTTTGTCAGGGAGGCCATCAGTGCCTACCCACATTACAGTCTTAAGCACATGCAGTAAGTTGTCTATAACCACTTGTGTTGTTCAAGACTATGGTATCTTTACTCCAAGTGGCAGACCTCACTCCAACAGGGCCCAGCGACGGCAATCCATTACAGGTTCATGGTGTAGTTAGCAGTTCAAATTGCTTCGCCACTTCTCCTCTCAGCAGGACTAGTTTGAACCATGGATCCTCTTGACTGCACTTGAGCTCAAGACAGGTACACTTAACTCTGCAGCTCTCTTGACAAATATATATCCATCACAGTCCCACCACCAGTTTAGGAAGCATGATAAGCCTGCCCGAAAAGATGTGTTTTTAAGGATCGTTTGAAAGTAGGGAAGGTGGGAATAAACCTGATATTCTGGGGCAGAGCATTCCATAGAGTTGGTGCAGCTCAAGAAAAGTCTGGAAGATGGGAGTGAGAGGTACAAATGATGGAGGATTTTAATTTTAGATCCCTAACAGAATGGAGAGCCGAGTCGGTGGTATATGGAAATGAGGGAGGAGATATATTGAGGTGCAGCATTGTAGAGAGCTTTTTGGGTGACAGTGAGAAGTATTCTGTGGTGGATGGGCAACCAATGAAGTGACTGGCACAGGCTAGTAGCATTAGTATAGTTGGTGGACATACTGTATAGATGAGCCTGGCTACAGCATTTAGGACAGACTGAAGGGGGAGCGTTTAGTGAGAGGGAGACCAATTAGTAACTAATTACAGTAGTCAAGACAATAATGAATCAATGCAACAACAAGTTTTGGCTGTTCCATCATAAGAAAAGGGCGGATTCTAGATATATTCTTGAGTTTCAGATGGCAAGAGCAAGCAAATGATTGGATATGGGGAACAAAGGAAAGATTAGAGTCAGACATAACTCCAAGACTGCGGGTGTGCTTCCCAGTAGTTATGATAGTGCCGCAGAACGAAATTGAAATATCAAGTTTAACTTGTTTAATAGATCTTGAAAAGACAAGAAATTCAGTTTTATATACTGAAAGAGCATGATGTTAGAGACAGCTGCCAGACAATTACTGGTGTTTTGTAGTAAAGCAGAGGTGATGTCTGTGGATGAAATGTATAGTTGGGTGAAGTGTATAGATGGTACTGAAAGCCAAATCTACGGATAGTCTGTCCAATGGGGGCTGTGTAGAGAAAGAGGAGTAGAGGGCTTAGGACATAACTCTGAGGAACCCCAACATCAAGAGGAAGAGGAGAAGAAGTAGAGCCAGTGAATGATACACTAAAAGTAGGATTGTTGTGAGAAGACTGATACGTCTTAATAGTAAAAGAAGATTGTGGTCAGAAAGTGGGAAGGATGAGTTAATATAGTTTGAGACTGAGCAGTAATGAAATAAGATTAGATCAAGTGTACTGCCCTCTTCATGCATGGCATAGGAAGTAAGTTGTGATAGGCCAAGAAAGGAGGTTATAGAAAGAAAGTGAGAGGCTCATGAGGGAAATAGGATCATCAATGGGGCTTTTAAAATCACCCATAAGTGTTGATGATTCAAAAGATAGGAAGTGAGGAAGCCAAGCAGCAAAGTAATCCAGGAATTGGTGGGGGGACCCTGAGGGATAGTTGATAACTGCAAATCGCAGGGGGAATAGGCGGAAGAGTCTGATGGTATGGATTTCAAAAAAGGGGAAGGTGAGAGAGGGTACAGGGGGAATGACCTGAATCGTGTACTGAGGAGAAAGTAGTATGCCTACTCCTCTACCATACCTGTCATTGGGTCTGGGAATATAGGAAAAGTGAAATCCACCATAAGCAGCAGGGGAAGCAGTGTCAGAATGTTGAAGCCAGGTTTCTGTAAGTGCCAGCAAGTTCAGAAAGTGTGAGAGGAAATAGTCAAGGATTGTGGGGAGTTTGTGACAAACCGACTGTGCGTTCCAGAGTGCACAGTTAAAAGAGGCTGGAGAAGATGTACAGGGAATATTGATATGATTTTCATTTTTATGTGTGGCAGATGAGAAGCTGAAGTTGGCAATATAGGGAGGGCCAGGATTTGGGGAAATATTCCTTGCAGCTAGTAGCAGGAGAATAGAAAGAGACAGTGAGTGGTTGAATGATTTGTAAGGGTGTTTTTAATACTACACCATGGAGGAAGATGGGTTTCCGTGATGCATGAGGGTAAAAAGTGTATGTGAACTGACCATGGGTGAGGGCAGGAGGGAGGGGCTGATGTGGAGAGAAGGGACACAGGGTGGCAGTTGTGGTTGATTTTGAAAGTAAACAGCGGCAACTATGAAAACTGTAGCAAAAAACTGGATGAAACAATACTGTAACATACCTGTGCTGTGTTTCACTTTGTTTGAGTAGATCACATAGCATCTCTGTCTCCTGCCCTGTCTAACTGCCATGTTTAACTGCTGGGCAATATGGTGCTTTGACAAAGATGGTGCTTTTGGCTCGTGCTGACCCCTGTGAGTGCTTCCCTTATACTGTGTCTACATTTATAGGGAGAGGGATCATAGAACTAGGGGTAATTTATCTCATTAATCAATCACTTAAACAAGACATATGAGAGGAAATACTATATGTAGGTAAACAAACAGAGCTAAGGATCTGGATGGGCCATAAAATCATTACAGATCACAAGCACACTCACATAAAACACATCCAGGCAATTGGTAGAACATTTAAAGAACAAACAAGTGATGCCCAACCTACGGCCCGCGGGCCAAATGCGGCCCGCAAAGCCGTGTCATGCGGCCCACGCAGTGACCAGACTTTATCAGAGCAGGGCGAGCTGCGAACGGAACAGGCAGCAAAGCGAACGGCCACATTTTAACAAGTTAAATCTGAATCTCTTATCAAAGTATGTTCTATCTATCTATCATCATCTCTATTATTGATTAACAAACTGAAGGTTCTGAAGATTATGAAGTTATTTGTATTATTTGTTCTCTTGACTTTGAAGGAAAAGGAGACCAATATCAGATGGAAATATGTAATTCTATTCAGTATTGTTGTGTATTATAAAACAAAACAGGCATGTTTGAAAATCAGTTTTGAATCTCCAGTCGGTGGCCAATAAAACCTGTTTTTCTTTTAGATATAAAGGGAGGAACTCCAGGGTCAACTGTTAACGTATATAAGTATATAGGTCATATATGTAAATTATTTGTGATCTTTACTTGCAGTACCCTGCATGACCAATAGGAGTGCTGTCAACTTGACATGCACCCACATAATAATACTAGTATTTGGTTAACATAAGGTAGAATCAAAGCTTACACCAAGGCAGCTGACTTATGGGACCAGTAAGAGCATGGAGCCAATGACTGTGATATATAGGTCTGTTGTGGGGCTGAGGTGGGGGGGGTAAATTCAGTTTTTACTGTATTTTGGAAAGCCAAGGGATGAGAGTGTGTAACAAAGTGAGGTTTCAACTGTGTCAAAGTCAGAATACAGGTCCAGGAGGAGGAGGAGGCTGGAGTAATGTCATTTATCTTGGCAGTTAGAAGATCGTTGGTGAATTTGGTCAGGGCAGTTTCAGTTGAGTGGTGCGGTTGGAAGCCAGACTGTTGCCGGTCAAAAAGGGAGTGAGATGAGAAGTGCTAAGTTAATTCAAAGTAGACATGTTGCTCAAGTAGTTTTGAGGAAAACAGGAGTAGGGATGTGGGATGACAGCTCTGTTTTTCTTTCAGATCTAAATGGAGGAACTCCAGGGTCAACAGGTAATGTATATAACTTGCAATACCCAGCCTGACCACATGAAGTGCTGTTAACAGGACATATGACCACATAATACTAATACCTTTCTTTAATTAATAATAGCTACCTGGTCTTTTCAATATGGGGGAAATCAACCGATGAATGGACTTGGTAAGTTTTTTTTTAAAACAATACCATAAGTATTAACCCCTTGCTGAGTGATTTTCTTTTTTGGGGTGTTTGTTCTTCACTGAGTCATAGCTTCTTTATTTTTGCCATTCACAAAGCCGTATGAGAACTTGTTTTTTGGAGGTCAAGGTATACTTTCTAATGACATTATTTAATATTGCATAGAATGTAGTGGGAAGCTGGAATCAAATTCCCAAATATAGTGGAATTGGAAAAAAATGCAATTTCTCCACAGTTTATGGACCACATTTATATTGTTTTTCTATATTCCTACTGTATATTCTGACCCACATAATTTTTTTTAATAGTCATGTCTATGGAGCTGTGTGAGGGCACATTTTTTGCAAGGCGATTTGTAGTTTTTATTGATACCATTTTGGGTTGTGTATGACTTTTTTATCACTTTTTATAAAAAAAATTTGGGGGAGGTGACGTGATGAAATTTTTTTCCAATAGGCATTGTTGATTTTTTTTTCCCCTTTACACCATTCGCCATATGGGACACAGCAATGCTTACAAATGTCATTTTTTTATTGTTTACTTATTTTGATTTCGGAGAAAATGTGTGACTTTTTATATATATATATTTTATTTTTTTTGAACATTTTTGAAACTTATTTTTTTTACTTTTTTTTAACCCTCAAGAGGATCCCAACTTGCAATCATTAGATCTCAATTTATATGTTTAAAGTAAAAGTATTATATTCATTACCATATACAAATATTGGCACAGTATATTACAATTCAGTACTTCCACCTGCTGGCCTGAATTGTAATATACAAGTAATTAGCCTAAAACCCTAGTACCGGCCCTGGCTTATTACTGCAGTGGAACGTCTTCACCAATCTTCACCCAGGAGAGGCGTTTCTGCCCATGAAACACAAAGTTCTGGGTTTTCAGCCTCTCAGATGCCATGGTCACATTTGACCAAATGTCTCAGATGTCTAAGGCTATAGCTCAGGTGTCTCAGACACTTAGCTCAATAGTTAGTGGTGTGAAACAGCAGGCACCCATTTTCTGTGGTGCCCTCTCCAATCTGGAGCGGGGCGCCATCTTAAAGACCCACCATCTTTATTAGAACATCACATGTCATGGGGCGGTTAATGAATGTATCACCATGAATATATCTTTTTGTATGGCCTTGAATAGCAGTTGAGCTGCAGTAACCTGGCATAACCCCTGCACAGTGGACAGAACTGTGCCTCCAGCTCCATCAACTACAGTATGTTAGGTCCTGGTGCCGGCAACTGCTACATGCAGTTGTTTGTAGGGGATGCCAAATGTCAGACTGATATTAATGACCAATTCTAAGGATTGGTTATCAATATTATAATATAATCTGGAAGACACTTTGAAGAAATGGAGTGAGAGAGTGGTAAACTACTGACAGCAAGAGAAAGGGGCTGTAAGAGCAGGACAACATATCTTTTGTGAAGCTTTTGATCCTGACAGATTCTACTCTTGCAAGTGACTAGTTCAAGGCTTCACTGTGAAGTGTACTGTCCTTTCTGCATTAAGCTTCTTCTAGCTTCTCACCTCTGCTCTGAGTGACAGTTGTGTCATCCAACCAGGAGATCACTACAGATTTTTGAAAGCAGAAAAGAGGGAGTTGAATGTAGCTTAATGCAAAGGCCACTTCACAGTGAAGGCCTACCAAGGTCAATAGTAAAAGTAAGATCTGTCAGAATAAAACTTCATATTCACACTTCTCCTTTTGAGAAGAGCACCACAAAAGCTATGTGTGTACCTCTTTACCCATTCCCTATCTAGTACTGGCAGAAATTTAGCATGGTCTGCTGACAGACTCCCTTTACATAGCAGAGAATAAATAAATTGCACAATCTCCTGAGCCATCACTAGCATTCTAAATAAGCTAGTTTACCTATAGGTATAGTATGCCTCTGGAGTGCAACCAATCTCATGTAAAGAAATACATTTTAAATTGAGCACCCTGGCTATCCACAGTAGGCACTAGGGTCGGTTGCCTACTGTGTTACTATTGAGCTCAGTGTATAAATACTATGTAATTAGCTCCAAAAGTTAAGAAGAGTGGACCATGCATGTGCAACATACTGTCCATTCACTTCTATGGGAGTTCCAAGAGCGAACTCAGCTATTTTTGGAAAACCCATAGAAGTGAATTGAATACACACCATTCATGCACAGCCGCTAGGCTGATCTTCATTCACATTTGGGGCCCTGTTCTGGGGATAGAAGCAGATCCCAGTGGTGGGACTCACACCTACTTTACATTGATGAGATATCCCAGTGATATCCCACCATCTGAGATGATACAACTCCTTTAAGGCTCAGGCTTCACTGAAAATTTTTGTTTTAAGGCAGTAGCATCAGATGAAAAGAGTCCCTTTAAGTATAATTCTAACTACAAGCTTCACTTCTAGGCCTAAGGAGACCCTCACATGGAAAATACTTTGTTACAGCGTTTATGCATAACTCATTCTCCAATGGCAGCCCTTCAAGGGATTTCCTGTTCACTGGGACTGCACCTTCCACCACAGTAACTGTCTCCATCAGTAACTCCAATTTCAAGAAGTATGTCACAGTTGCAAAAGGAGAAACAGTAACAGTTCAACTTCCACCAGCTACAGAGAACAGAGGATCTGAAATATATCCATGTGGCGCCATCATTAAATCTGATCAGAATATCACTGTGATGTCCCGCAACTTTAAGGAAACCAGTGGAGATGTTGCTTTGATTTACCCAGTTGATCAGTGGGGAACTGTATATTACATAATTACCCCTACCAATGGACCTTCAAGCCATTCTACAGAGTTTGGTGTTCTAGCAAGTGAATTTTTAACAACAGTCACCATCATCTTCAGCGGAACAGTTCAATTCAATGGGAGGTATTATCAAGCGGGCGACATATTGACTATAAATCTGCAGCCATTCAACTTTGTGCAGTTTCAGAGTAAAGATGACCTCTCAGGGACCAAGGTGACCTCTCAATTTCCTGTTGCTGTCCTTGCTGGACATTCATGTGTTCCTACTTATGCAGATTGTAGTCATGTGTATGAACAGCTTCAACCTTTTGAAAGTTGGGGAACTTCTTTCTATGTCCCGGGCTTGTCCTTCCAGTCAAACTACGACCTAGTCTATGTCTTGGCTTTTAAGACTACTTGTCTCGAGTACCAGTCAGGTGAGCAAAAGCAAAAGACCATTATAGAAGCAGGAAAATTGATGAAGTTTGAAGTCTCTGCATATTCGTCCTTATCCATGCACAGCTTGGAGAGAATTCAGGTATTGCTTTTTGGCACTGGTGGAAAATTTAGAAGCAGAGGATTTGGACCATTCCTGACCAAAATACCAGACATTGAGTCTTTTAACCTTGCTTATAATATCATTGGACAGGAGGATTTTGAAAATAATTTGGCCATTATTATAGCAAAGACTTCAAGTGTTTCTGAAATCACGCTTAATGGGGAAAATCTTAGAAGGGCAAGGTGGACAGAGTTTCCTCAATCTGAATATTCCTGGTTAGAATATAATTATGGGATGGACTCCAGCTCCAACACAATGCAACATTCCACAACACCTTTTGGTCTTCTATCTATTGGTTACACAAGAAATATGGCCTATGGGTCAGTGGCACCGAGTACACAGGGTAGGCATTTTGTATTTTTCACCATTTGATGTTTATTGTGTTTGATTTCTGGACTTCACTGTTTTTCACATTATTATTCCAGGTCCTGGAGGTCAATTACCTGAATCAAAAGGTAAATCATGTCTGCGCATAATAAGAAAAATATGGCATTTGTAGCCATAGAAACTTAAAGGTTATGTATATCTTCAGGTAGAATTTTTTTAATGATTGCATTTGATTTATTTTGGGCAAAAAAAAATCATTATTTAAATTTGTTTTTATTACAAATATTGTGCCACAAAGGCTTAACAGTTTTTCTAGCTGTGTGAATGGTACTTTCACTTTCACTGTGCCTGTCATCTAATAATCCTTATCTGTAACTTGCTAAAAGGTCATAAACAGCCACATTCTTATCGGTAAGATAATAATTGAGTTATAATTAATTGTCTAAAAGGTCAAAGATAAGAGATAAGGAACCTGTCAGCACCCTGTCTGACCAGCAGAGAGAAAATTCAGAACCATCTACTAGATAAACTCAAAGCTGTGCTGGGAAAATGTCTCAATATTTTTTTAAAAGACCAATGGAAAAAGTGATTTTAAGCTCAAAATGAGTACAATGCAATAATAAAAAAAATGCCACCAAAGGTGTACATAGCACCAACTGCATTCTCCTCCTCCTCCTCCTCCTCCTCTTGGTCATGCAGTTAATGTAAAAAAAAACCTGATCTGTGATACCATAAATTAACTGAACTTGAGGTAGATATAATATGACTTACAGATGTCATTTGGCATAACACTTCATTATTGCATGAGTTTTTCTAAATCTTTGGCTGAAATGAAATTTTGTGGACAGTTTAACCAATGTGGTCAAAAGATCTAATGGTTTATGACTGGGAATACTGATTCTACATTGAAATTCGAAGTTCATTTACTCTACATCCACAAAAATAAATCTATATTATCAGATGAAAGAAGATTTATATCTGTACATTAGGCCTGAATTAAATTTACATTTTAAATTATGTCCATTTTCTGCTAATTTTGTTGTAAAAAAAAAGTCCACATATTTACAAAACTATACGCAAAGTCTAAAAGAACTTTTTTATTTGAAGTCTTTTTTAGTTTCTGATTTTTTATGTTTCTGCATGCTTCCAATTATGTGTTTTATATGTTATGGCTTATATATATGTTATACAGCATGTTATGTTTGTGCATACTTACCAATTATGTATTTTAATGTGACCATTATGCGAGGGGTCTTCAAAAAGTTTCCACAATTATTTTAACCTCTGTTTATTAAGAATTTAAAAATCTAATTACATTAATTTTCTACATAGTCACCTTCCTTTGTGATGCATTTTTGCAGAGTTGTACCACTTCAATGCCATCAGTAAAAAGTATTTGAGCACGTAGCCACTCATTCATCATATCATCATTGCTTCCATATCATCATCACATGAAAATATTCTTCCCCTTAAAGCTTTTTTGAGTGGTCCAAAAAAGGTGGACATTAGATGGCACTAAATCCAGACTATAAACTGGGTGTAACACAACCTCCCAATTCAATTGTCTGAGGGTTTCCAATGTGTGAGCTACAGCATGGGGCGGGCATTTTCATGCAAAAGCATGAGTCCATTGGACACATTTCATCTTTTCATGTGTCAGCTTTTCATTTGTGACAGTTTTTTCCACGTTCCTTATAGGTTTCGAAAATAGGCCCTGGAGAGTCCTAGAAGACAGTCAACATCAACTTTCCTGCAGACGGTGGCATCTTGAATCTCTTTGCTACAGGAGTTGATGGATGCTTCCACTGCATACTCAGCCTTTTGCTTTCGGGCTTGTAGAGGAGAACCCACGTTTCATTGTCAGTGACTATCTGCTGCAGATAATTGTCATTGCTTTCACAATAACGGACCAAGTTATCTACGAGAGAGAACTTTATCTCCATACTGAGCACATATGTGGAGATGAATGTGTGCTCCTGGCACAACTTTTGCCCACAAAAAGTGTATGATAGAATGCTGTTCCTCTTTGGTGTAATTTATAAGTTTCGCAGCCATCTTCACCACAGTGTGACGACTGTAATACTAAACTGCAAGATCAGCCGGTTTGCCAGACTGACTAGTCACATGAAAATCTCAGATATGACCAATCACTACTTCTCCCGCTTTCACTGTTTCCAAAGAAAATTTAAAAGTGCTGAAACTTTTTGAAGACCTCCTATATAAGCATAATATACTTCTAAAATACTTCTCCATCTTAATTGTCCAGCTCATGACTTTAGGAGCAAAAATTTGCACTATCACTATCATTTTTTAAAATAAAATGTATTTAAAATATAAAATGATATCATTTAAATCCTAAAATATAAAATCAGTAAACTTTAAAATAATTAAAAGTGACATACAATATTTTTTGCATATAAATACAATATTGGAATTCATATAAATTTAATCACATAATCTAAATTTTCTTTATTCTGGTAAATTAAATTTTATTTGCTCTTTTATTTTTTTCATATATAAGGTGTGCAAGTAGTTAAAGAAGAAAGAAAAGGGCAAAGACAAGGATTACTACAGAGTCTATTACGTGAGTATTGATTGAATATAATATTTAAATTTTTTTATTTGAATGGTTACAAAATTCTGGTAGATATGCTTATTTTTAACCAAATATCTATAAGCTTTATTCATGGCTTTGTTTTTATTTTTACAATATATATTTTAACAGATTTTTTAAAAGCAACTAACTTTTTTTTCCAAATATATAATTTTTTTCAAAACTCTCACTAAGGCAATTCTCCATCTAAAACTTCACAAATAACCTTGTCAAGTTAAATCTCCATTTTTCAACCATGTATCGATTGACTAAAATGTTGCTTAAATTCTATCCAATGGGATGCCTGATGTAAAACCCAAAAATATAAGAAAAAAATTAAATGGTTTTTTTAAAATGTTTTTTTACTGTAATTATTTATCTTAATTATAGTAGTTTAGCATTAAAATTATTTTGAGTAATTAATCGATGAAAATTTTTGTTTTTCAGATGTCGGTGGAAATATAATATCAAATACAGGTGGAGTTATAATAATTAAATATTGTTCCTTTTAGAATTTTTTTTCTTAGTCTTTAATTTGTTCAGGGCCATCAAGACTGACAGCTGTATTATCATAGACAAATTCAATAAAAAAGGGTTCTTATTTGAGGTATAAACAGGACCAAAGTTAGGTTAGATGGTACCTAGAATTTTCTATGGTGCCCCTCCTTTTCTCCTAGATATAAAGGTTTTGGAAGATTTTTTTTTCACAGCTGTGTTCCCATAAATACTAGGATTAGGATATACTATGTAGCTGAGCAAGAGTTTTTCCCCATCATATAAAATGAATGTAAAAGTTAAACACACATATGTCAAATAGACAATCTTCACAGAGACCTGCCCTATAGAAACCTATGTTTAAGCTACAGCAGCTCATCCTCTATACTGTCTGAATTTGTGAATATGAACTCCTCATCACAGTACCAGCGAAGTGCATGCGATTTTAACCAATTTTATAAACACACTGTGGGAAATAAATTATTTGCTGGTCTATCAGGCTCTATGCTAGCTGTGAAGCACAGAAACCAGTGTGAGCGACGCTACTGATGTGATAAGAGACATCAGTCCTATCTACAATAGACACACAATACAATAGACACACCACAATACAATAGACACACATCCTTTTTATGGTCTTGCAGGGACAGTGTGGGGTTTGTGAAGAAGATATATTTAGTTAAGTTGATTGAATTCCTACGTAGAAAGTCAGGTTTTATCATTAGGGACACCATAGGGTGAGCTAGTTGTATGACTTACAGCCAGTGCTCCTGCAGCTGTTCACAAGTGCTGTGTATACAGGGTGCTGCACTGCTGCACAGAGATCCCTAAGGCTGGGTTCACACCTGAGTGTTTTACAGAGCATTCCTACGCGCTGTAAAATGCTCAACAGGCAAAAACCAATGTTTCCCTATGGGCATGGTTCTCACCTGAGGGTTTTACAGCGCATACGAACGCGCTGTAAAACGCCCTACGCCCCAAGAAGTACAGGAGCTTCTTTGGGGTGTATTGTCGCGCGTAACACCTCTGTTTTTCATTGTGGTCAATAGCAAGAACGCGCGTACGACGCGCGTTTCCAAAATACTAAAACGCCCCAGAATACGCCCGATAAAAACGTTGCAATTTATATTTTTTGTTGCAATTTTTTTACTTTTTATGATTGCAATAATCATATTCTAGATCACTGTTTCTTCCAATGCTAGCGCATGTGTGTGTATAAACATGGACAGATATTCTCCGCTCCCCCCCCCATAAGGCATACTTTTTGGATCACTTGTCCAGAGCAAAGCACAGGTTTTTTTCCAATACTACTATGTGTCTTTGAACAGGCTGTTAGCACCGTCAACCATGCGTTTACCAATAGCTATATATGTCAGTGTCACTATGACATTATTTACTACTGTTGAATTTGCATTAAAGTGTTTGGGGGAAGGGGGAGAGAAAAAATGTAAAAAATAGAGAAAGACAACAGAGTAAATATGAGTCCTGAGAGATCTCAGAGTCAATTGCATTAGTTTTGGTTTCAGTTGAATCGATTTGGCACCAAATCATTATTTTTTTGCTGATTCGTTAGAATCGGACCTAAAACAAATTTTAAGAGATGCACTCATCTCTGATTCAGCCTAAGGCCTCATGCACCGTGACGTTTTTTGCAGTTTTTTGCTATATAATGTCACATGGAGTCACTTCTCAGGAATTTTTACATAGAAAACTAGTGAAATGGGTCACCCACACAATAAACATTTTAAAGGCCAGAGTTTAAAGGGGGTGGGGGCTTATTTTTGACCAATTACATATACTGTTTCTCTACAGTAAATATGAGTTCACACAATAGAACAGTTAGCTGAAGGGTGTAGAGATAGCTCCTAGGTTACATATTTTAAGCAGGATAGAAACATGAAATGCATTTGAACAGTAAAAAAAATTTTTCCTTGTACAACATTCAACATTTTTGTCTTTCTTTAGTGTATATATGATTAGAAAGCATCTCGCTTCATGACTTGAGCACAATTTTATGGAGTTTTTGTAATAATTTTAAGCAAATTTTAAAAAATTGAAAACAAAGTTAAAGGGGTATTCCCATCTTGCTAAATCAGCCTGAGCTGCAGTTACAGCAGAATTCACTTCCTGGTTTTCTGCTGCTAAGGCTGGGCGGGCTTAGGCAGCTAGAGTGAAGTCCAGCCACACCTCCTTATGACATCACACTGAGAGCTGAGTCTTGAGTGCTAGTTCATGTGAAGAGTATGACTCATCAGTCTGGCAGCCTGCAGTGTCTGTGAGGCCCCATTCCCCTGCTGGGGAATCATCAGAGAGCCATGTGAAGTGAGCTCAGTGTACAGTAACACGTGGCTGTTCTGCAGTTTTACACACAAAATCTCTGTCTGGCATCAAAAACTATAATTCCATATTATACATTAGCTCAAAAGCTTGACCAACCCCCACCCACCAGCACTGATGCAGATTTGTTTCCATTACAGCTGTACTCCAGTTGTGTATAAACCTTACACTATGTATCTTTATAGATGCATATACAGCTCAGCTACATGTATCTTCTCCAGTCCCCTAACATCACTTTAGCTGAATGGCTTCCTATACAGCCCTGCTGCATCTTTATTCTACTCCCCCACTAGTACTGTGTCTGAAAAGCTTCATATACAGCTCTGCTACATCTGTCTGTGTATCTCTTTAACCAGCACTGTGTCAGAACAGCCACATATTCAGCTCTGCTACATCTGTTTCTCTCTTCCACCAGCATTGATGCTGACCCGACACATATACAGCTCTGCTACATCTGTCTATTCCCTTCCCGATTAGAACTGTGTCTGAACAGCAGGATATTCAGCCTGCTATATCAGTTTCTCTCTTCCACCAGCATTGATACTGACCCGCCACATATACAGCTCTACTACATCTGTCTATTCCCTTCCCGATTAGAACTGTGTCTGAACAGCAGGGTATTCAGCTCTGCTACATCAGTTTCTCTCTTCCACCAGCATTGATGCTGAACCGCCACATATACAGCTCTGCTACATCAGTTTCTCTCTTCCACCAGCATTATTGCTGACCCGCCACATATACAGCTCTGCTACATAAGTTTCTCTCTTCCACCAGCATTGATGCTGACCCGCCACATATACAGCTCTGCTACATCTGTCTATTCCCTTCCCCACTAGAACTATGGCTGAACAGCAGCATATTCAGCTCTGCTACATCCATCAGCCCCGCCATATGCCTCCATAAGCTCCCATGTGCCTCCATAAGCCCCCATATGCCTCAAACAGCCCCATATGCCTCAAACAGCCATCAAATAGCCCCCCAAGTGCCTCAAACAGCCCCCCAAGTGCCTTCATCAGCCCCCATAAGCCCCCATATGCCTCAAACAGCCCCCATGTGCCTCAAATAGCCCCCAAGTGCCTCAAACAGCCCCCAAGTGCCTCCATCAGCCCTCATGTGCCTCCATCAGCCCCATGTGCCTCCATCAGCACCCATGTGCCTCCATCAGCCCCCCATATGCCTTCATCAGCCCAAGTGCCCCCATCAGCCTCCATGTGCCTCCATCAGCCCCATGTGCATCCATAAGCCCCCATGTGTCTCTATCAGCCCCCCATATGCCACCATCAGCCCAAGTGCCTCCATCAGCCCCCATGTGCCTCCATTAGCCCCCATGTGCCTCCATCAGCCCCCATATGCCTCCATCAGCCCCCCATATGCCTCCATCAGCCCCCATGTGCCTCCATCAGCCCCCCATATTCCTCCATCAGCCCAAGTGCCTCCCTAAGCCCCCATGTGCCTCCATCAGCCCCCCAAGTGCCTCCATCAGCCCCCCAAGTGCCTCCATCAGCCCCCATGTGCCTCCACCAGCCCCCCATATGCCTCCATCAGCCCAAGTGCCTCCATCAGCCCCCATGTGCCTCCATCAGCCCCTCAAATGCCTCCATCAGCCCCCCAAGTGCCTCCATCAGCCCCCATGTGCCTCCACCAGCCCCCCATATGCCTCCATCAGCCCAAGTGCCTCCATCAGCCCCCATGTGCCTCCATCAGCCCCTCAAATGCCTCCATCAGCCCCTGTATTAAAATCATTGGTGGGCAGTGCGCCCTCCCCCTCCTCCCCCCCATCATTGGTGGCAGCAGGGGTGGCATTGCAGCATTATACTTACATGGGCTGTGGCCGCCCGATGCTCCTTCTTCTTGTAACTCACCGGTCTGTGCGGCCCATTGCTATAAGCATAAGCAATGCGCTGCACAGACCTGTGACTTACAAGAAGAAGGAGCGCCTACCACAAGCGCATGTAAGTATGTTGCTGACTAACTGACCATGGCAGCCAGGACTTCAGTAGCGTCCTAGCTGCCATGGTAACCGATCGGAGCCCCAGCATTACACTGCTTGGAATCCGATCGGAACTGCCGGTGCCACCAATGATGGGGGGGAGATGGGGGAGGGTGCACCATGGCAGCCAGGACTTCAGTAGTGTCCTGGCTGCCATGGTAACCGATCAGAGCCCCAGCAATACACTGCTGGGACTACGATCCGAAATGCCGCTGCCACCAATGATTTTTTTTGGAGGGGGCACTCGCCACTCGCCACATGAATTTGACGATCCCTGTTCAGGCTCCTGCCTTTAGCTGCTGAACTCTGAAAGACCGGAGGGCTCCCCTCCTCCTCCTTCTACACTATTCTCCGATGCACCGATGCGCTGATCTATAATTATTTGTGCCGCGTTTAGAATGGAGCCGCACATGCGCGCCTCTGTTTCAGAAGCGGCACAAAGCTATATAGATCTGCGCATGTGCGGCCGCCCGGAGCCGTGCTCGTTCACGCTTGTGATGGAGGCGGCCACTGGATGCCGGAGTTCTTCTGTGCAAGCGCGGCCCATGGATGCGGCCGGCTAGCGGTGGCCGTATCCATGGGCAGCGAAGATAAACAATTGATTTAGAGAATTCGATTTTACAAAGAACAGTACGTTTTTTTAATGCTATATATTTAGAAAAATGTTCACTTGGGGGTATACAATTAAATCAAATATGATGATGAAGATGGGAATACCCCTTTAAACAAAGCACAAAATGATTTAAATAAAGTATGGTAACTTTTTGTAGGCCATAAAAACACATATGTTTTATCTTCATGTAGGTAGGAAATAAATCACATAGACTTTACCATATTAAAGTACTGTACGTGTTTGTTTGTTTCTTTCTTTTTGAAGGTGAGTTAGTAAAAGGAATTGGTGAAACAGCAGGAGATCTGAAAAATTCAATAAGTGAGTAATTACAGAAATGTATTTTTGGAAGTAGTGTAAGTTACAGTATCGCTAACAATGCAGTTGTCAATGATTTTATAGTAGTAAAAATAGCGTTAACAGTACACTAAAGCTACTTTCACACTTGCATTGTTTTCCAGTATTCAGATTCGGCAGGAAAAAAAAGTTTCTGAATGAAAAAAGATCCATTCAGGAGGCATCAGGATGTCTTAAGTTCAGTCAGCAATCAGTTTTGTGACCAGACAAAACACAGCCGCAAACTGCATTATTGGAAAAAAACTGATTCAGCACTGAAAACAATGTAAGTCAATGGTGAAGGATCTTCTAATTATGGAGACTAAAAAACTGGATCTGTCACCAATTGACTTTCAATGTATTTAGTGACGGATCCGTTTATTTCCGTTTTTATGGAATAGATGCATCCTGACATGTAAAATCAAATCAAAACAAATCAGTTTAGTTCCAGTATTGAGGTCCTCTGCTGGAACTCAATACCGGAAAAAACAACGCAAGTGTGAAAGTAGCTAGTTGTGACAATTTGACATAAAGAGTGGCATGATATTATCAAACGTATAGTAGTAAAAGTAGTAATGGAGACATATTTCATAATGATAAACATAGTAACAATTTTTACCAGGTATAGTAGGCAGCAGTGACATTAAAGGGGTTGTCCGGGTTTAGAGCTAAAACCGGACATATCCCCATTTTCACCCAGGCAGCCCCCTGACTGGAGCATCGTAACAGTTTATGCTCCAATGCTCTCCTTTGCCCTGTGCTAAATCGCACAGGCCAAAGGCATTTTCTGGAGTTCCGGTGACGAACAGGCTTCCGCCCAGCAGTGAGCCCAGTGACATCACCGGCATTGATGGGCGTGCTTTAGCGCTGCCCTAGCCTAGTAAAACGGTTAGGGCAGAGCTAAAGTCTGCACATTAGAGCCAGTGACGTCACTGAACACAATGCTGGGCGGAAGCCTCCGCCTGGCAGTGTGTTATTGTAAATAAAAGAGCTAACATCAGGGGGGCTGCCTGGGTGAAATTATAGGTACGTCTGGGTTCAGCTCTGAACCCAGACAACCACTTTAATGATAATTACAATTTATAATTATAGTCACATAGTAGTAATTATAGCAAAAAAATGGTTGTGGCAGCATAAGCAGTTGAAGTCTTGAAAGCAGCAGTATATTTTACTTTGAGGGCATCTTTTATGAAAAAAAAAAAGTGTCAATAATTAGGCTGGGTTCACATCAGTGTTATGTATTCCATTATTGCTTTCCGTTATAACATGGTTATAACGGAAAATAACGGAATCCATAAGACGGAAGTCAAAACGGAAGCCTTTAAGACGCATTCCGTTTTGATCTGTCATAAAAGAAGTCTATGAGTATCATAACGGATCCATCTGGTTCCCGTTATGCAAGACGGAAAACAAAGTCCTGTCGATAGGACTTTTTTGTACATTCTGCATAACGGGAACCAGACGGATCCGTTATGATTCCCATAGACTTCTATTATGACAGATCAAAACGGAATGCGTCTTAAAGGTTTCTGTTTTGACTTCCATCATAATACAAATCTATGGGCAGCATTACGGATCCATCCTGGTTTCCGTTATGCAGGATGGGATTCCTGCACAATGGATCTGTTATACTGCCCATAGACTTGTATTATGAAGGATTAAAACGGAATGCCTCTTAAAGGCTTCCGTTTTGACTTCCATCTTATGGATTCCGTTATTTTCCATTATAACAATGTTACAAAGGAAAACCATAACGGATTACATGACGCTGAAGTGAACCCACCCTTACCATGTTTATTTTGCACATTTTTTAGAAGTCAAAATATATTTTAAATATAAAATGCTCTACGTATAATTGGATGTATTTAAGAAAAAATAGTAACAATTAAAAGATATAAATATATATACAGTACAGACCAAAAGTTTGGACACACCTTCTCATTCAAAGAGTTTTCTTTATTTTCATAACTATGAAAATTGTAGATTCACACTGAAGGCATCAAAACTATGAATTAACACATGTGCAATTATATACATAACAAACAAGTGTGAAACAACTGAAAATATGTCATATTCTAAGTTTTTCAAAGTAGCCATCTTTTGCTTTGATTACTGCTTTGCACACTCTTAGCATTCTCTTGATGAGCTTCAAGAGGTAGTCCCCTGAAATGGTTTTCACTTCACAGGTGTGCCCTGTCAGGTTTAATAAGTGGGATTTCTTGCCTTATAAATGGGGTTGGGACCATCAGTTGCGTTGAGGAGAAGTCAGATGGACACACAGCTGATAGTCCTACTGAATAGACTGTTAGAATTTGTATTATGGCAAGAAAAAAGCAGCTAAGTAAAGAAAAACGAGTGGTCATCATTACTTTAAGAAATGAAGGTCAGTCAGTCAGCCGAAAAATTGGGAAAACTTTGAAAGTAAGGGCTATTTGACCATGAAGGAGAGTGATGGGGTGCTGCGCCAGATGACCTGCCCTCCACAGTCACCGGACCTGAACCCAATCGAGATGGTTTGGGGTGAGCTGGACCGCAGAGTGAAGGCAAAAGGGCCAACAAGTGCTAAGCATCTCTGGGAACTCCTTCAAGACTGTTGGAAGACCATTTCAGGTGACTACCTCTTGAAGCTCATCAAGAGAATGCCAAGAGTGTGCAAAGCAGTAATAAAAGCAAATGGTGGCTACTTTGAAGAACCTAGAATATGACATATTTTCAGTTGTTTCACACTTGTTTGTTATGTATATAATTCTACATGTGTTAAGTCATAGTTTTGATGCCTTCATAGTCATGAAAATAAAGAAAACTCTTTGAATGAGAAGGTGTGTCCAAACTTTTGGTCTGTACTGTATAAATTAAATTAGATTTCTTTAATATGCTAAATTATATATTTATTTTTTTTGCTATCTGGCCATTAGGTGGAGAAAATCATGGATTAATACCAAGTGTAATAGGTGAGTAGAGATTGGATACAATTCTTGATTAAAAAATTTAAATTTAAAATGTATCTTTGTTCTTTGATTGTTTTTTTTATAGTTTTAAACTTTATAAAGCTTTTTTTTAGCTGTTCAAAGAAAGTTTTATATTTTTTCCTACAATTTCACTTTAGAAATTCACCTTCTCAAACTTCAGAATTAACTATCTCAAGTCCAATTTTTTGTGTACTATCCCCTTCTGTTTCTTATTATCACACATTTATGGAATGAGATAAACCTTAGGCCGTGTTTACATCAACGTCAATAGAACAGAAAAAAAAGGATCCTTTATTTTTAGCATCTGTTGTGCTCATTTTGCATCCACTTATGTCAGTATCATTAGAAATCCATTATTTTTGACAGGAGAAAAAGTCCTCAACACAGGACTTTATATCCCCTTAAAAATAACGGGTCTCTGAAAGAACTGAAACGGTTGCAAAATGAGTAAAAAGTTATGCTCAAAATAAAGGATCCATTTGTTTTCAATTTTTCTTTACTTCTGATAGATCAGAAAGATGGAAAACAAAACAGCGAGGTGAACACGACTTTACTAAAATACTCTACAATATTTATATTTTTTTATTTTAACAAAATATTAATTGTAATGATTCAGAGCTGAACCGGGACATAACCCCTTTTTCACCCATTCAGCCTGTATGAGTGTAACATTGTTAAAGTAGCCCTAAATTAGAGCATTTGAGATGCACTCTGGTGCTCCAAATCAATGTACCCCCGAGGGGTTAATATCCACGCGTGGTTGAGAGACTGGACACTGACACAGAAGTTGGTCAAAGCAATCTCTAATTTATTATAAAAAGTAAGCGGTATATAAATCTTCAGAAAAGGGCAGTACTTTCTGAGGCCCAGGCATTATTTCATTGGCTCAAAAGGAAGAAGAGATAAGAGAGAGAAGATAGCACCCTGGCTTCTGCGCACTGGGCACTACTTTGGAATGTGAACTAATGTAAACATTTGGTTATCGTCGCCATTTTGTAATGGCGTTTATCCTAACAATAATACTGCATACGTCATATGTGACACTTCAAGGAGGTGCTTCTCTATAGGCAGTGTATACATATAATCAAGTCATATGATTTGCTTATGCATTCCTCCACAATCTATACACCTATACAAAGATGAGAAAACAGACACTTCTCACAGCACAGCTTTTTGCCTTCCCCCTCTCTTCTCTAGTCTTGAAACAAAGAGGGGGGTGGGAGGCACTTGAAGAAGAAAAAGTTAACTCAATACAGTCCTACAGATACAAAATATAGAATAAAATTCACACATCTTTAACAACATCGAAGCATCACACAGGGCAAGGGCTTTTTTGTTTACCTTTTTACACTGCTAGGTGGAGGCTTCCACCTAGCAGTGATCCCGGTGACATCACTGGCACTTGTGGGCGGTCTATGGCGCTGCATTCCCATAAAGAGACCCGGTATGTCACCGGATCTAAAGAAAACAATAAAGCCCTTGCCCTGAGCGATACATGCTATAATGCCCCACTCATTCATGCTGAATGAGCAAAGAAGGGGTTATGCCCGGGTTCAGCTCTGAACCTGGACAACCCCTTTAAGTAAGACAATTAAATGTTAAAGTTACTTATATATTAATTGATGTCAATATTATTTTTTCAGATGCTGGTGAAGAAGTTATGAAAGAGACAGGTAGAGAAATAATAATTATATTCCTATTTTCAAAACTTTTCTGTCACCCTTGTTTTAGGGCCATCAATCCTTCTAATACATATAGATAACACCATATGTTAATGCACTGGTTTATTTTTTGAAGGTGGCATAATCAATGGAATTGGTGATATATTTGGAGGGCTGTGAAAATGAAGAAGTGAGTATTTATAGTTGCGCAGTAGTAAGAAGCAGAAATACTAAGAATATATTCAAAGACAATATACTTCTACAGAACAATCAATAACATAATAGTGTTGGGCGCTAATATTTGAATTACGAATATTTATCGTGAATATTGCAACTTCAAGAATTCACGAATATTTCGAATATAGTGCTATATATTAGTTTTTCGAATATTCATAATTTTTTTTTACTTGAAAAATCGGCAAGGTAATGATCACGTAATATGAAAATTTAAAGAGTAGCCCTAAGTACTGCTGAGGTGATGGAAACTATGCAACCATTCACAGGCTCAGAGTGGTATTTGAAAAGGAGACTAAGGAACACCCTAGGGACGTTACAGGTGGATTGAAGAGAAGAGGGAAATTCAGTAGCTAGATCATTAGAGAAGGTGTTGAAATTACAGAAGACCTGGAAGTGAGGGGGAGGGGGGGCGGGAGGGTTAGTTGAGGTATGTTAAACAGAAGTTGCGGGTTGAGTCTAAATGGGAAAAAAAAAAATGGATAGTCCATATAGACATTGAGAGGTTATAGCGCAATTGTGTGTAACATCAAGATATGCAACAATTGTAATGGAATGTATAATGTATGTATTGTTGCACTAATGTCGTAAAACATCAAGATGTGCAACAACTGCAAAGTGAAGGATGTACAATATATGTAATACTGCATCAATGTAAATGTAACCATCTATTTTGAATTGTATCAATTGGATATGGCTTATCTATTTCAATAAAAATGATATTTGAAAAAAAAAATAATGGAAATTTACAAGATCAATACAGGCGTGGGTCAAAAACGAATCTATAGCACTATATTCAATATAGTGCTATATATTAGTTTTTTAGAATATTCTACATTTTTTTCATCTCCCTGCTTAAATTGCTTGTCAAGGAATCATGACTTCAGATGGAAAAAAATGCTGAATATTCTAAAAAACAAATATATAGCACTATATCGAATTCTGTGATATATATTAGTTTATTAGAATATTCGTCATTGACGAATATTCTAAAAAACGAATATATAGCACTATATTGAATATAGTACTGTATATTAATTTTTTAGAATATTCGTAATTTTTTTTTACTCTAAAAATCGGCAAGGTAATGATGGCGTAATATGCAAATATTATGCGATCAATACAGACGTGGGTCAAAAACTAATATATAGCACTATATTGAACATAGTGCTATATATTAATTTTTTTGAATATTCGTCATATTTTTCCATCTGAAGTCATGATTCCTCCTTAAGCAGGGAGGAATCATGACTTCAGATGGAAAAAAATGACGAATATTCTAAAAAACGAATATACTGCATAGCACTATATTCAATATAGTGCTATATATTTGTTTTTGACCCACGCCCGTATTGATCGCGTAATATTCGCATATTACGCGATCATTATCGTGCCGATTTTTCAAATAAAAAAAAAAGTTGACTATAAGGAATATTCGAATTTGCGAATATTCGACGAATATTCTACAAAATCACTCATCACTTTTACATAATTGTACCAGCACAACTACTGGCAGCATGTGGAAATAGTATAGGTGACAGTTAAATTTGACAGTAGCAGTAATTGTAATAGTATCAAAAGTAAGGAAGTAGAGGTTTTGTTATAGGCAAAACTATCTGGCAGAACTATGATAATAGTGTGTTCCTACAATTCAAGAGTAGTGTCAGCTGGCATACATTACTCATCATGCATTTTTTTTTTCTCCCTAATGAAAAAGAATACCTTCTATGGTCAGTCAGCTAAACAAGGCAATTGTCTCTTGAAACATTCTGCTTCTCATGTCCTTCTAGAAGAAGTGTGATACTAAGTGGGATATTCCACTTTCCTTGTTTTACTTTCAGTTGAATACTATATTTTGAGGTCTCTCTGGTTTGTCTGAATTGAAACCCACCACATTTCGGTGAATTACGAATTAGTAGAATGGATTTGCATATACTTAATTCTTACAAACCCAAATATTTAGCAATTTGTTTCAGGCCGATAAACAGACATCTATACTTAAAAAGTATGTGTAACTCAGCTTTCTGTCCAAAAGGATAAATAAACTTTAGTGTCTCCTGACTGTCATTGCTCAGCCTTTTAAACAGCAAAGTAAGGAAAACAACTAAGCCAGCCTCACAGATACAACTAGCATTTTCAGGACAAAAAGCCTTTATCAGAGAAAGGAAATAGAATCAGCTCTTAGAGTTAAAAGGTTTTGGGTGGACCTCTGGGTGTCTGGGTGGGTAATATACACAATATTTCTCACATGTACTAAATAGTTTCCAAGGCTTCTAATCTGCTGATTTTGAAGTGGTAGCCTGAACCTGTTCAATCAGTGCTTTTTTTATATAATAAGATCTTTTATCTATTTTAATGGTTGCATCCCCACCTGGAGACATACTAGTTAGTTTCCTTTCTAAAAGGAAAGCAAATGAAACCTGTCTTATACCAGGAATCCAGCTCTTTCTGGGGAACTTCCCTTTAAAAGAGCTAAGATAAGAAACACTGTTTGGCTGCCTGAGAGGCCTTGGTTTGGGTACTATTTCTTCTTATGAAGGGTCTTGAGCATGCATGAGCAGTATAGTAAGCTATTCAATGCTCCTCTGGATTTTTTGGGAAAATATATGAAAATTAGCACCTCTTTCATCTGCTGACATCAGAGAGGCTCAGGGAAGCTAATTTGAATACCTCTCCCAGAAACCCAGAGGGGCATTGCCTGGACTACAATTCTCCACACACATACTACACATACTAATTGCTCTCCCTATTGAGTAAGAGTATTTCCCCAGACAATATATTGCCTAGAAACCCAGACTAGCATACTAATCTCTCTTAAGCTTTTTGGGAAATTCAATACAAATTCTGAACTGGTAGAATTGATTTTCTCATTATTACTGTATATATCTATGTTCCAAGATGTGTGGCACACTTTGTTACCTTTAAAATAAAAGAAGTTTCATAATACTCTGTCATGAGATATCTATCGTATATGTGTCTATGTATGACCACCTAGCGGTAGTACTGGGAATTGCAGTCTGTCAAGGGAATTACTAGCATGCTACAGTAAACTAGTAAACTTTTTGCATTAGGAATTGGCGCCTTTAATTAAATTTGATGTAAGGTAAAGTCACGCACCTTCATATGAGTCATTCGACAATCTGTACCTACTCTTTAAAGGCAGCGTCATTACAATGCTTCTCTAGTTATTATACTGCATATCTAGAGAATTATACTTCATACCGTAGTACTCTCGCAAATTAGTAAAGTGCTGTTAACCATTCAAGCCTTTATCTTTGTAGTTTTAAGAGTAAGATGTCTTATTCATTTACATATGAACAGATATAGTATAATATTAATCACGGTCTCTGTACTGCAGGTTCTCCAAGCAACCACAGTTCTGAGTGTAATCCTGCTATAAACCAAGTGATTGGAGGAATATCACCTAAATCAACAACACAAACTGGAATTTGCTCCTGACTAATTGCTTAAATATTATAATACATGTTCTTCATTTGCCATATAAACCTGCTATAATGACTGATCCAGTGAAACCAATAAACACAATCATATATTCAGGTCTGGGATAAGAAATCATTTTTTTCCTTTTTTTTTTCTTAAGGCTAATAATAATAATATAAAATGTGGCTATAATCGTCACGATCACCCTCAGTGGAGTTCACATGATGTGTGATTGTAGCTGGGCAGCCAATACAAAGACAATTGATCTATCTAAATGATTAATATTCCCCAGTAATACCTCAAAACTGCCACCACTAAAGTTAGTTTCAAGAGCTCACACTCTTACAGAAAGCCTTCAGTTACTCCCTATCTCTATATAATCCAAGTTTATGTTACTTAAATTCTACAATTTCCTCCCATACTATTATCTAAACAGGTAGCCCTATGTGCTTCACGCTTAGCACGTGGATTCATTCATTCAAGAACACAAGACAAAATGAATTAATGGGAGTTTAATATGACTGGGAGAACATGGGGATATGTAATAGAGATGGTTATTGGCCCATGCAGTCATGACAAACGCTGGGAGGTTTTAAAAGCCCAGTCCCGCCCCCAATACAAACACTGCCCATTCCCCTGAAGATGCCAAGGGAGCTTGGCGAAACATGTCGGGGGGCAGAGTGTTGTATATGTTATTTTAGGCAGTGAAGTGCCATGTCAAGCCAATACGTATGATATGTATGTCAGTACTTAGTGCCCAGGGAGGACGCTCTTAGTTAAAGGAGCGCACTGTGGAACTAACAGTGCGCAATATAAATAACTGTGACCACTAGTAAAATCTGACCCCAGGTATCACTGGAGAAAAGAGTTCTAGTGCCCCCTAGTGGCCTAACAGTACAATTATACCATAGAACAGTGCAATAAGACAGGCACCACTGACAATTTTAATGTGTGAGTTGTAGATATTATTTTATGGGTACATAATAAACGTTAAATTTTAATACTGTTAACCCAGAGCACGTGTCAATCTAGAGACAATTAGTGGTCTCTGACCAAAATATAGTAATATGACAAAAAGAGTCACAATGCTTATATACAGCGAGGAACAGAAGTATTTGAACACCCTGCGATTTTGCAAGTGCTCCCAGTTAGAAATCATGGAGGGGTCTAAATTCACATTGTAGGTGCATTCCTATTCTGAGAGACAGAATAAATAAATAAATTTAAGGAAATCACATTGTATGATTTTTTAAAAATGTATTTGTCTTGCACTGCTGAACATAAGTATTTGAACACCTCAATCAGTGTTAATATTTGGTACAGAAGCCTTTGTTTGCAATTACAGAGGTCAAACATTTCCTGTAGTTATTGACCAGGTTTGCACACACTGCAACAGGGATTTTGTCCCACTCCTCCACACAGATCTCCTCTAGATCTTTCAGATTTCAGGGCTGTCACTGAGCAACACGGAGTTTCAGCTCCCTCCAAAGATGTTCTATTGGATTTTGGTCTGGAGACTGGCTAGGCCACTCCAGGACCTTGATAGGATTCTTACGGAGCCCATCCTTGGTTATCCAGGCTGTGTGCTTCGTGTCATTGTCATGTTGGAAGACCCAGCCACGACCCATCTTCAATGCTCTAACTGAGGGAAGGAGGTTGTTGCTCAAAATCTCACAATAAATGTCCCCATTCATCCTCTCCTTAATACAGTGCAGTCGTCCTGTCCCCTTTGCAGAAAAGCACCCCCAAAGTATGATGTTACCACCCCCATGCTTCACAGTAGGGTGTTCTTGGGATGCAACTAATCCTTCTTTTTTCTTCAAACATGACAAGTGAATTTTAGATGAAAAAGTTCTACTTTGGTCTCTAACCACATGACTTTCTCCCATGCCTCCTCTGGATCATCCAGATGGTCATTAGCAAACTTCAGACGGGCTTGGACATGTGAAGACTTGAGCAGGGGAAACTTCCCTGCAATGCATGATTTGAAACCCTGACGGTGTAGTGTTCTACCGACAGTGAACTTTGAAACTGTGGTCCCAGCTCTCTTCATGTCATTGACCAGCTCCTCCCTTGGAGTTCTGGGCTGATTACTCACCTTTCTTATCATCATTGATACCCCACAAGGTGAGATCTTGCATGGAGCCCCAGTCCGAAGGAGACTGACAGTCATCTTTAGCCTCTTCCATTTTCTAACAATTGCTCCAACAGTTGATCTATTTTCACCAAGCTGCTTGGCAATTGCCCCGTAGCCCTTTACAGCCTTGTGGAGGTCCACAATTTTGTCTCTGATGTCTTTTGACAGCTCTTTGGTCTTTCCCATGGTAGTAGTTGGCGCTTGACAAACTGTGGGATGGACAGGGGTCTTTAAAGAGCTCTGAAAGGTGCTACTAAGTTAGATTAATGAGTGGAGTAGAGGTGTACTTTTTAAAGGCAAAGTAAGAGGTCTTTGAGAACCAGAATTCTTGCTGTTTCTTAGGTGTTCAAATACTTATGTTCAGCAGTGCAAGACAAATAAATTCTTTAAAAATCATACAATGTGATTTCCTTATTTTTATTTATTTTTTATTCTGTCTCTCACAGTGGGAATGCACCTGCAATGTGAATTTCAGACCACTCCATAATTTCTAAGTGGGAGAACTTGCAAAATCGCACGGTGTTCAAATACTTCTGTTCCTCACTGTATATGCAAAAGAGGGTGTAACAAAAGACATACAAAAATACAATGTGCAACAGTTTCTTAAAATAAAATAAAATAAACCAGACACCTAACCTTCACATAGGCTACAGTGCTGGGGCAGGCAGAAAACCAGGACAAATCTTCATCACTTCCATGAACCCCAAGAAATGACACCCAATCCTGTATTATTTAATACCTTATCAACTTTCTCTTTCCATATCTATCCCCCATCCTCTGATGTCACATGGGGAATCTGAGTATGGCTAGATTCATAACTCTTTTATGATGCCAGCCCTGTGTTATCTCGAGATGCTGAGGTGTAACTATCTAGAAGGCAACTTCAAAGGCTGTAGATGACAAGACACAGATATGTACACACAAACATATATTTAGGACTCACCAGGGAGGTGGATAGAGCTGGACCCAAATTAATTACTATATTTACCATATGGGGGGGCGTGGCCTGGTCGGGCATGTGAGCGGACGTGCCTGAGGGGAGCTCCTGACCTGCCGCCGGCTATCCTGAGGAATACTGTCTCTGCAGCAAGCGCCGCTGCTTTAACTTTTACTGGGGGGCTCAGGAGAGTGTGCTGGCCGTGTACAGAGCGCCATGACTCGTACTGGCAGAAAGGAGAGGGAGCTGAAGGAGGCCGGCGTGTCCACGCCGGTCAAGCAAGATGGCGCCGCATCGGAGGTGCGGGCCGCAGACCTGGCGGCCCGCTTGGGCAAATATGCCCGCTCAGCCACAAGCCTACCTCCATCTGAGACGCCTCCATCGTCCACCGATACATGAGGGGAGACAGATGAGAGGGTGAAAGCCTCAGAATGGCCGACACTGGGACAAAATCGCAAGCAGTTACAAGCAGAGGAGATTGCTGGAGCTGTAGCCTCTGATCCAACAGCTCCACCTAGTGGCCTTGGATCGCTATGTCCTCAGCATACAGTCGTGGCCAAAAGTTTTGAGAATGACACAAATATTAGTTTTCACAAAGTTTGCTGCTAAACAGTTTTTAGATCTTTGTTTCAGTTGTTTCTGTGATGTAGTGAAATATAATTACACGCACTTCATACGTTTCAAAGGCTTTTATCGACAATTACATGACATTTATGCAAAAAGTCAGTATTTGCAGTGTTGGCCCTTCTTTTTCAGGACCTCTGCAATTCGACTGGGCATGCTCTCAATCAACTTCTGGGCCAATTCCTGACTGATAGCAACCCATTCTTTCATAATCACTTCTTGGAGTTTGTCAGAATTAGTGGCTTTTTGTTTGTCCACCTGCCTCTTGAGGATTGACCACAAGTTCTCAATGGGATTAAGATCTGGGGAGTTTCCAGGCCATGGACCCAAAATGTCAACGTTTTGGTCCCCGAGCCACTTAGTTATCCCTTTTGCCTTATGGCATCGGGCTCCATCGTGCTGGAAAATGCATTGTTCTTCACCAAACTATTGTTGGATTGTTGGAAGAAGTTGCTGTTGGAGGGTGTTTTGGTACCATTCTTTATTCATGGCTGTGTTTTGGGGCAAAATTGTGAGTGAGCCCACTCCCTTGGATGAGAAGCAACCCCACACATGAATGGTCTCAGGATGCTTTACTGTTGGCATGACACAGGACTGATGGTAGCGCTCACCTTTTCTTCTCCGGACAAGCCTTTTTTCAGATGCCCCAAACAATCGGAAAGAGGCATCATCTGAGAATATGACTTTGCCCCAGTCATCAGCAGTCCATTCACCATACTTTCTGCAGAAGATCAATCTCTCCCTGATGTTTTTTTTGGAGAGAAGTGGCTTCTTTGCTGCCCTTCTTGACACCAGGCCATCTTCCAAAAGTCTTCGCCTCACTGTGCGTGCAGATGCGCTCACACCTGCCTGCTGCCATTCCTGAGCAAGCTCTGCACTGGTGGCACTCCGATCCCGCAGCTGAATCCTCTTTAGGAGACGATCCTGGCGCTTGCTGGACTTTCTTGGACGCCCTCAAGCCTTCTTAACAAGAATTGAACCTCTTTCCTTGAAGTTCTTGATGATCCTATAAATTGTTGATTGAGGTGCAATCTTAGTAGCCACAATATCCTTGCCTGTGAAGCCATTTTTATGCAACGCAATGATGGCTGCACGTGTTTCTTTGCAGGTCACCATGGTTAACAATGGAAGAACAATGATTTCAAGCATCACCCTCCTTTTAACATGTCAAGTCTGCCATTTTAACCCAATCAGCCTGACATAATGATCTCCAGCCCTGTGCTCGTCAACATTCTCACCTGAGTTAACAAGACGATTACTGAAATGATCTCAGCAGGTCCTTTAATGACAGCAATGAAATGCAGTGGAAAGGTTTTTTTGGGATTAAGTTAATTTTCATGGCAAAGAAGGACTATGTAATTCATCTGATCACTCTTCATAACATTCTGGAGTATATGCAAATTGCTATTATAAAAGCTTAAGCAGCAACTTTTCCAATTTCCAATATTTATGTAATTCTCAAAACTTTTGGCCACGACTGTACACAGTTGGGACAGCCTGATGAACTTACTGGTGAGCCTACTTTTAAAGATATATTCAAGGCAGTCCAGCAAAGCAATAACTCACTTGCTCTTCTCACCGCTAACATGGGAAGCCTGCAAGAAAGTGTCTCCTTTCTCTGCCAAGACCTTAAAAAAGTCACGGATAGGATGACTGAGGTTGAAGCCAGAGTGAGCACAGTGGAGGATCAACTGCCTCCTGTTAAAAGAGATCTGGGCAGGGTTATCCACAATGTAACCCTGTTGATGTCAAAAGCGGACGACCTAGAGAATCGTTCAAGAAGGAACAATCTCCGGTTGGTGGGGGTCCCCGAGAAAGCTGAAGGTCCTGATCCAGTATCCTTTTTTGAAGATTGGATTACAATTAAAATTGGCAAGGACTTGTTGTCCAGGACGTTTGCTATTGAAAGGGCGCACAGAGTGCCGTTTCGCGCTCCGCCACCAGGGGCCCCACCGCGTCCAGTTCTAATGAAGCTGCTACACTTCAGGGACAGGGACACTATCCTTAAAAAAGCAAGAGATCATCCGGAGCTACTGATCAATGGAAGCAAAATTGCAATTTATCCAGACTTCTCGGCAGAGGTCCAACGGAAGAGAGTCAAGTTCATGGATGTGAAAAGACGCCTTCGGAATCTACAAATCCCGTACTCCATGATGTATCTGGCCAAGCTTCGCGTAGTGGCGCATGGAGAAGAATGCATGGTTGTATTACATCTCGGCCCAGCTGCAACAGTTGAGGGGATGGGGAAGAACTCCTGGAGATGTTGCCTCGGCCAGATTGGTGGCACATATTATTGGGCACAGTTCTCCAGTGGCTCTTTTGGAAAATAGCGGAATTGTAGGTAAGCTGTCGGGGCACCCCACACTTTTTATGATGTATAAGTTTTGGCAAAAAAGCCGGGCGCTGTTATCAGTTCAGGGGTTTACGCAGTTTTCCCCTATCTGGAGGAATCCGCACCTTCCTGAAATATTCCAGTTAGATGGCTTTTCACCGTGGGAGCGCAAAGGAGTGAGATATTTATGTCAACTTCAGAGTGCTGCTGTTTTCAAGTCCTTTGAACAGCTGAGAAATGAATTTGGTCTCCCGCACTCGGCCTTCTATAAATTTTTACAACTTCGTCATGCCTTTCAGACACAGGCTAAATCTGTGTCGTTGAAATGCACTGTGGTCCCGTTGTTTCACCAACTCCTCACAAACAGCTCATCGAGCGGTCTGATATCCTCTATCTATAGGAACTTGTATGTGAAGTCATTGAAGCAAGGGGTCTTAGCAGTCAAATCTAAATGGGAAAGGGAGGTCGGGCCGATCTCAGAAGAGCAGTGGAAATCGCTTTTGGCGCTCACTCCACAACTGTCAGTTTGCGAGGGGCAGCGTATGTCCCAGCTGTTTTTAATACATCGGGTGTATAGGACGCCAGAGTTTTTATGCCGGATAGGTGTTCGGGAAGGTGCGGATTGTCCTAGATGTGGCAGGAGTCCTGCATCCTTGTTGCACATGTTCTGGGATTGTGCGGAGCTCCGGAACTTTTGGTCCGCGGTTTTAGCCCTAATAAAAGACGCATATAATATTGCAGTTCCGCCTGGTCCGAGAGCGTGTGTGGTCGGGATATTAGACATCAAAAATCGTCATCATCGTTTGGGAGTACAGCGTCTACTATTTCAAGCTAGGAAACTCATAGCTAGATTTTGGCTTAGACCTCAATCTCCGACTAGGGGAGAATTCCTCAATAGAATGTCAGAGATATTACGCTTAGAGAAAAGTGTGTATGTTAAAAGAAACTGTGCTGGGAAGTATGACAAAATATGGGATAACTGGGAGAAATGCAGGCTACAGTGTCCGGTTTAGTCTTTCCTCGTAGTTGGACTACGAGGTAGGAAGAGGCGCAGTATTGGTTTATGTAGGCTCTCTATCTCCTCTATCCTAATTTACTCTGGATGTATGCTGTATGAAGGTGTGTATTACTACGCAGGTCGGGTGTGCAGAGGTCTGATACACAGACAGGAGGTGTACACCAATGGATGTGCCTTTGACATGTTAATAAGATGTCCAATCTTGGAGTTGGGATCCGCTCCAT
Organism: Bufo bufo; assembly: GCF_905171765.1. NCBI lineage: Eukaryota > Metazoa > Chordata > Amphibia > Anura > Bufonidae > Bufo > Bufo bufo. The sequence goes on from NC_053389.1 coordinate 40,453,822, forward strand.
CGCTTGGGTAGGGGGAGGGGGGTACTGGGCTTTAGTTGGGTAGGGAGGGTTGGACCATATCTACAGTTAGCCAATTGAGTATATTACTGGATGTACTAACAGCCCCAGCACCACAGATATCAGCTCCTTTCTTATCTTTTGTATGTACAGAGCTAAAAAAAACATTTAGTAACTCTGCCTTTTCCTTATCTTTGGTGACTACCCCACCCTTTACCATTATTTAGAGGATCTACCTGCTCTGATCTTGTTTTTTTAGCATTTATATATTTAAAGAATTTGGGGGATATGTTTTGCTCTCTTTTGCCACCTGCTGTTCGTTTTTCTGCATTTTTGCTAATTTTATCTCCTTTTTACAGATTTTATTAAGCCCTTTCTAAACGTCAAACGTTATAGCTGACCCCTCAGATTTGTATTTTTGCCCTTTTTTTGTCTTTTATTGCCTTTTTTACAGTAGCTCTAAACCATGGGGGGGTTTAATTTTAGCCGTTTATACTTGTTAACTAAACGAACACATTTTTTAGTGCAATTACTCAATGTGGATTTAAAGCTCCCCATTTATCCTCAGTATTATTATGTGACAGTAGCTGTTCCCAGTCTATGACCTGAAATGCTGCCCTCAACCCTGGGAAATTAGCCTTTTTAAAATTCAGTGTCTTTGCTCTGCCTGACAGAATTTGCTTATTATAGTTTATGGGGAATATAATTATATTGTGGTCACTATTACCTAGTGTTTCTCGGACAGTAACATTTCCAATAAGCTCTGCATCATTAGAAATTACCAGATCCAACAGAGCATTGCCCCTAGTGGGAGCTTCTACAAACTGGCCCATGGTCCTACTGCAAATGGAAGAATCTTCTTCCCTTTGCGGTTGACGCAGAACTATGACCCAGTCAATGTCTAGGAAGTTAAAATCTCCCATTATGACCAATGTACCAGCCTGTGCAGCCCGCTCTATTTGGTTATACAGTTGCATTTCTAACTCCTCTGTGATGTTAGGGGGTCTATAGATTACACCAAGTATTATTTTTTCAGTGTTTATATCCCTTTGAAATTCCAGCCATAACGTTTCAACATCCTCACCATTCTCACCCATAATTGCCTCTTTCACACTTGTCTTCAGATCACTCCTCATATATAGGCACACACCACCACCTTTTCCATTGACCCTAAATAGTGTAAAACCTGCAATGTTTACAGCCCACTCATGCGAAGAGTCCAACCATGTCTCAGCCACACCAACTATAGCTATGTGTTCTTCTAGTACCATAGCCTCCAGCTCCCCTATTTTGCTAGCTAGACTTCTGTCACTTGTGAAAATACATTTTAAATTACTATTACCTGTAAAGTGAATATCTGGGATTTTTGGGTTACCTTGGTTGATGTTTCTATGTAACAGGTTCTTGTTACCAGCAATTCTATATTTCATTGGTGTATAGTTCTGCCCAGTCTTCTCCCTACTTTCCTCACTAACCCCAGCCCCCACTAAATCCCCACTGTCCCCTCCTATATCCCACTTTCTATCTACACTATCTACCCCCTTATTAATATGATCCCCCACCCTCCCCCTAGATCCTAGTTTAAAAGCTCCTCCAGCTATCTAACCAATTTTTCCCCCAGAGCAGGTTCACCCTCCCCATTAAGGTGCAGCCCGTTCCTACTGTAGAACCTGTAGTTCTCCATGAACCCAAACCCTTCTTTCCTGCACCAGCTTCTGAGACACTTGTTTAACTCTCCTTGTCTTTCTGGTGACACTCGTGGCACTGGTAGTATTTCTGAAAACACTACCTTGGAGGTCCTGGACTTAAGCTTCACTGCTGTTCCCTAAAATAATTTCTAAAGATCTTCCATCACCCCCTGGTTTTCTCATTGGTGCCAACTTGTACCATGACCGCCGGGTCATGCCAAACAGGCATATTTACTAGGGCGTTCCAGATCAGGACTAGCCTCCCTTTTCCCTCTACCCCTTCTTCCTACATTAACCCAACTGCTGATCTGATAGTCCTGATCTTTCCCTTCTCCTCCTACCTCCTTTTCACTGACCAAAGTCAGTGCCTGCACAGTGTGGTCTAAGCCTCTCTCCAGTTTTGCAATGCCCCTAAGTATTTCAAGCTGCTTATTTAGATCTAAGAACTGGGCTTCCAAATATGCAACTTGATTGCATCTAGTGCATACATTGCACAGGACACACACTTAGTAGCATTGTCCATGGAGCACATGTTTAAATGGGGATGAACAGTAAAGAAGGAAAACTGTGAATATGAGTTAGGATTAGACCCTGTCTGCTGTAGTTAGAGGACTAGCTAGAATCAAGCCAACAATACACAAGGAAAATCTAGCAAATCTTGGTTACTTGCTCCTTGTCTTAGCACTCTGGTTCTTTAAACTCCACTTATTCAGAAGCCCACTTAGTATAGCAAGTAGTGATGGACGAACATCTGCCGGGACGGTTCGCGAATGCGATCGCACTAACGCGATCAAATGTTCGCGAACCGCAAGTTCGCAGCGGGTCCCATTCATTTTAATGGCAGGCGAACCTGAAAAACCTTCAGCTCATATTTGCAGCCAAGAAATAATTACTAGAAGTGCACAAATAGTCCCACAACATGGACAGTGACATACCAGATGTATTATTCGAATTTGCGATCTCCATTCATTCTTTTTTTCAATGCGAAATATCAGCAATATTATTTTCGCGTACGCGCATGCGCAAATGCACTATACAGTACCCAAATGCACTATAAAGAAAGTATATTGGTATATAACACCCCACTTCAATCAGTTTTTTTGGGGGGCGACTGGTATATCACACCAGTAGAAATTATTTGTTCCAATAACGCTTGTCCCTCTATATACCTGCAGTTTCGCAGCAGAACCGCACACAACTGCCGCACAATACAAATGCACTATAATATACTTTCTAACATAGAAAGTATATTATAACATTGTACAAGGAAGGCAATCCATTAGAATATACATAAAGATAAAACGTAGCTTTTAATAATTTTACTATGAGGGTCCATTCACACGTCCATAAGTGTTTTGCAGATCCGCAAAACTCGGACACCGGCAATTTGCATTCCGCAATTTGTGGACCGCACATCGCCAGCACTATAACAGAAAATGCCTAACCTTGTCTTCAATTGCGGACAAGAATAGGACATGTTCTATTTTTTTGCAGAAACAGAAGCACAGATGCGGAAGTGCGGATCCGCAAATGCGGATGCGGACAGCACATTCCGGCCCCATTGAAAATGAATGGGTCGGCACCCATTCCGCAAAATTGTGAAATGGATGCGGAGCTATTTTGCGGATGTGTGAATGGAAAAGATATCCCTCAAAATGAAAATAAATTTAATTATTAAAGTTAAAGGGGTTCTGCACTTTGTTTTAACTGATGATCTATCCTCTGGATGGATCATCAGCATCTGATCGGCGAGGGTCCGACGCCCAGGACCCCCGCCGAACAGCTGTTTCAGAAGGCAGCGGCGCTCCAGCAGCGGTGCGGCCTTCTCACTGTTTACCGCCGGCACAGTGACGTCACGACTAGTATCAACTAGCGTGGGCGCGGCTAAGCTCCATTCAAGTGAACAGAGCTTAGCCCCGCTCACGCTAGTTGTTACTAGTCGTGACGTCACTGGGCCAGCGGTAAACAGCGAGAAGGCCGCGGCGCTGCTGCCTTCTCAAACAGCTGATCGGCGAGGGTCCCGGGTGTCGGACCCCCGCCGATCAGATGCTGATGATCTATCCAGTGTATAGATCATCAGTTAAAACAAAGTGCAGAACTCCTTTAAGCAAAAAGCATAGATGTGGTATGCAAAAACAAGTGCTCGGCGGCACTAAATCAGGTGCTCGGCGGCACCAAATCAGAAACAATATGTCCTACCACAATCCGGGGGGTTCCAGTGAACATCCATGAATCCCGGAGGGAAAGCAAAAACCATCTATCACTGGGCTAGATGATGATGTGGTATTGAAGGACAGGGTGGGCAAAGAACTGTCCCTGATATTGCCCTACAGGGGGATGCTATTGTGGCCCTGATAGCCTAACCACAGACCACCCGCCCTGATAAGAGCGACCCCGTCCGGAACCTTACCCTATATAAAATTGGCCCTAGTAAGCCCCTAGCCTCTAGGCCCCTGACTTCCAGGTGATCACTATATAGATCTATGTGTTTTTGACTCATTATAAAAGTATATTATAAGTACAGTCCCTGACAAAAGTCTTGTCGCTTGTGTACAAATTGACCTGAAGTGCCGCTAAAATATATTTCTAATCAAGATTTTGTTACAAGAAATGGGTCATTTTAATCCCAACAGCTTTTGTAATAATGTTTCAGTGCAAAACGAAACTGACAAAAAGTATTCTAATATTCACAGCTTGGTAAAGCCCATTGAGTCAATTTTTGCCAAGACATAAGTGTTGTCGCCTTGTCATATGAGCTTCACCTGTGACTAATAATGGATCAATTAGGTCTCAGGTGTGTATAAAAAGAACCCCAATACACTAGACCTTCACATCAACTGCAAACATGCCTAAGATTCACCCGGAGACTAAAGTGTTGATTATCAAGAGGCTGAAGACCAGATCCACTGCTGATGTGGCAGACACCTTCAATGTGTCTCAGCATCAAGTTCAGAGGATAAAAAAAAGATTTGAAGAGACTGGAGACGTTTTGGACAAGGCCAGGTCAGGCTGACCCCGCAAGACAACTGCTCGAGAGGACCATTTGTTGGCTCAAAAATCCAAGGCCAGCCCATTTTCCACTGCAGCAGAGCTCCACGAGACCTGGTCACCTGAAGTCCCTGTGTCAACCAAAACAGTTTGTCGGATTCTGTCGAATCCGACAAACTGTCTATGAAGGACCCGCATGTCTATTTCATCATATAGTGACCTGGACAAAGTGTTTGACCACCTCAAGCTGTCTCCACTGCCGATTGAAAATTGGAAGATTGCCCATGACTTGGTTTCTTCGGGAGAATTCGCTGCTCCACCTTGGGAGGCCAGGTACCCAGGGAGAATATTCACACTCAATGACAGATCACTTAGGGAACAAATGTACTTTCTCCATCTATATTTAAAAAATGATGGCAGATATACACTCACTTAAAGAATTGTTAGGAACACCTGTTCTATTTCTCATTAATGCAATTATCTAGTCAACCAATCACATGGCAGTTGCTTCAATGCATTTAGGGGTGTGGTCCTGGTCAAGACAATCTCCTGAACTCCAAACTGAATGTCAGAATGACAAAGAAAGGGGATTTAAGCAATTTTGAGTGTGGCATGGTTGTTGGTTCCAGACGGGACGGTCTGAGTATTTCACAATCTGCTCAGTTACTCGGATTTTCACGCACAACCATTTCTAGGGTTTACAAAGAATGGTGTGAAAAGGGAAAAACATCCAGTATGCGGCAGTCCTGTGGGCAAAAATGCCTTGTGGATGCTAGAGGTCAGAGGAGAATGGGCCGACTGATTCAAGCTGATAGAAGAGCAATGTTGACTGAAATAACAACTCGTTACAACCGAGATATGCAGCAAAGCATTTGTGAAGCCACAACACGCACAACCTTGAGGCGGATGGGCTACAACAGCAGAAGACCCCACCGGGTACCACTCATCTCCACTACAAATAGGAAAAAGAGGCTACAATTTGCACGAGCTCACCAAAATTGGACTGTTGAAGACTGGAAAAATGTTGCCTGGTCTGATGAGTCTCGATTTCTGTTGAGACATTCAAATGGTAGAGTCCGAATTTGGCGTAAACAGAATGAGAACATGTATCCATCCTCTGATGGCTACTTCCAGCAGGATAATGCACCATGTCACAAAGCTCGAATCATTTCAAATTGGTTTCTTGAACATGACAATGAGTTCACTGTACTAAAATGGCCCCCACAGTCACCAGATCTCAACCCAATAGAGCATCTTTGGGATGTGGTGGAATGGGAGCTTCGTGCCCTGCATGTGTGCATCCCTCAAATCTCCATCAACTGCAAGATGCTATCCTATCAATATGGGCCAATATTTCTAAAGAATGCTATCAGCACCTTGTTGAATCAATGTCACGTAGAATTAAGGCAGTTCTGAAGGCAAAAGGGGGTCCAACACCGTATTAGTATGGTGTTCCTAATAATTCTTTAGGTGAGTGTATGTGTTGCATCCTTTAATGTGAAGGGTTTCCACTCCCCCTCCAAACGTAGCCAAATCTTCTCATATCTTAAGTCTATAAAATGTTCGGTTCTTATGCTACAAGAGACACACTTTAAGTTTGATAGGTACCCGAACCTCTCCTATTCCTTATTCTTGCAATGGTATCATTGTGGTTCTGGTTCCTCGGCCTCCAGGGGTGTTAGCATCGGGATTCAGAAAGGCCTTTCCTTTACATATATTTCCCATATTCAGGACAAAGAAAGCAGATATATTCTTCTCAAGGGATCCATTGCTGACCAGATTTACACTTTTATTGATATTTATGCTCCCAATGTTATTCAGATAACATCGATTGATGCGGTGCACGCACAGTTGGAATCATACAAGGAGGCTATGGTGGCGCTTGGACGAGATTTCAATGTGACATTGGAACCTACTCTAGATTCCACATCCAAGAAATCATCGATTTCAACCAAAGCACTAAGATATCTTAAGAAAAAAATACAATATTGGTCAGTGCTAGATGATTGGAGAGTCCTAAATCCCTCCATGAATGACTACACCTTCTTTTCAACAGTCCATGGCTCTTATCAGAGACTTGATTATCTATTTATATCCAAAGAACACTTACAATTATGCACCCGGGCACGTATAGGCACTATGCACTTGTCTGACCATTCTTCTATGTTCCTCACCATCTTAACGCCAACCATGGCATCTCGGTCATTTAGATGGCGTTTAAATGAACAGTTAATATATCATGGAGAGCACTTGACCCAAGCGCAAAAGCTACTCGAGGAATTTTCTCCCTCTTAACTCCCTACAAGGGACCTCATACCACACCTTGTAGGATACCCATAAGGCATATATGAGGGGACAATTTATATCTATGGGTGCTAAATTTAAAAAAGACAGAAAATCCCAAATAGAAGCACTCTTATCTCAGATACAAAAGATAGAGACTACATAAACAATCCGTACTAGACGCTCACCTAACTGCCCTGACGGACTTAAGAGCATCATTGAAAGACTTACTAAACACAAACTCAGCCAAGTTTTTTGTTCACTCCCAATTCAAATACTATGCTCATGGGGACAAGGCTTCTAAATTTATGATGCAGCACATCAAACAGAGGAAATCCCATAACTTTATCACAAAATTAGAACCCCAGGAGGGGAGGAGGTTTTTACTACACCAGCTATAGCTAAGCAGTTCCAAAAATTTTACCACACTGTATACAATCTAAGGGAAACTGACTCGAAGGACCAGCCTTCTTCCCCTCAAGCAGAAATGGCAATATTTTCCTTCAATCTCTCTCACTGCCCACCCTATCAGCCTCTCAATCAAGATTCTTACAAACCTCGTTTACTATGGACGAACTAGAGATGGCAATGAAACAGCTCCAAAATGGGAAATGCCCTGGACCTGATGGATTCCCTGCATTATACTATCACACTTTTTATAAAACCCTAGGAACATCCCTGTTTGCAATATGCAACATCTCCCTGTCTGGTGTCCCCCTGTCGGAAGACATGACCAGAGCCCATATTACCTTAATTCCTAAAGAAGGGAAGGATAGATCTAACTGTGCAAACTATCGCCCAATTCCCCTGTTAAATCTGGACCTGAAATTATTAGCTAAAATGCTAGCTACAAATTTTTCGTGGCTCCTACCATGTCTGATCCAATCAGACCAAGTGGGTTTCATTCAGGGCAGGGAGGGCAGGGACAATACGACAAGAGTCTTCAATGCTATATACCATTCTAAGAGACTTAAGCCCCTTTGTTCCTTCTCAGCACGGATGCTGAGAAGGCTTTCAATAGAATGAATTGGAGCTATATGCGGGTGGTGCTGTCGACCTTTGGATTCCCAGAGCCTTTTATTTCAGCAGTGTTTTTCCCTTTATACGCATGCATCAGCTTCAGTCATGATTAATGACACGGTTTCACCCTCATTTACATTTCGGACCGGCACCAGACAGGGATGCCCCCTTTTCCCCCTATTATTTGTGCTTGTTATTGAGTCATTATTACAAGCGGTTAGGAAGAAAGCTGGGATTCAGGGAATTAAAATGTGCCCCCATGAGCATAAATTAGCTACCTTTGCAGATGACTTACTCATTATGACCACACACCCTACAACCTCTTTACCTCATATCTATCGTATATATTGGAACAGTTTAGCTCTTTCTCAGACTTTAAAATCAATTTGAATAAATCATGTTAAGTTTAGACCTCTCTGACTCAGTCAAACAAGACTTAATAGCTAACTCCTCCTTTAACTCGGATACCCCGTATATCACGTATCTTGGTATCAAAATAGGACCAAACTCGTCGGAACTGTTCCGACTTAATTATATTCCTCTCTTGCACTCGATAACAGACCAGCTAAACACACTAAAATATTTTATGCTGTCCTGGTTCGGCAGGAAAAATGTTGTCACATCAGTTATTCTGCCCAAAGTGACTTACCCATCCCTGTCCCGAGATCATACTACGCCACACAGAAAAATCAAATCCGAGGCTTTATATGGGCGGGAGGGAGGGCGCTCACAGCCAATTCTACTTTCAGCAAGCCCAAGTCTTTTGGGGGGGATCGGCCTCCCCCATCCGGAGATGTACGGGAGAGCCATTCTCATATCAAAAGTAGTTAACTGGTTTACTAGAAGGCCTTGTAGAGCATGGGTCTCAATGGAACAGACGAGCTTCAGTTCGCTTTTTTTGGGACTATTAGTAGGTAGGAAGGAATATTTATATGAGAATAGAACATCCAACCTGATTGTTAAAACCACTCTGTCTGCTTGGAAATGGCTACAGGATTCTCCCTATGCTATTCCAGTACCATCACCTTTAATTCAAATTTACGTGACAGCTTACCCCACTCCATACGGTCCTCTACACAATCAGTTTTGACACTATTTACTGAGGGAGAGGAGGTTTTGGGAGGAGAAGCTATATCGCAATTATTTCCTGAAAGAATATTTTTTCCTCCTCTGATCTCATTTTTATGGGCATTTATCCATAAACATGTGCCTAAATGTGCATTATTGCACCCATTAACATGGCTTGAGAGTCTATTTTTATATCAGAAGATGCATACTAAGATGATCTCACAAATATACAATAGATTATGCACCCCTATACTCATGCCCAAACCAGCCTTTATTGGTCTGTGGGAGAGAGATCTAGGTATATCTTTTACCCCATCAGAGATAATACAATTGTTCCTAGTGCCTCACAAGATGTCCACATGTGTCAGAACACAGGAGAATGTATATAAGATCTTAGCCAAATGGTATAAGACCCCTGACATCACATGCCTATATAGTACCAATGGAGGGGAGATCTGTTGGAGATGTAATAAATAGAAAGGGTCATATTTTCATATTTGGTGGAGTTGTCCGCTGCTTCAGGCTTGGTGGTCAGAGATTTTCAGCAAGTGCAATAAGATATGCAATCTATCAATCCCGCTATCACCTCAGTTAGCATTGTTGGGAGTCTCCACCAGCAACTCTGCTATAGACCCTCCTCCTCTTTTCAAACATCTCCTCAGGGCAGCTCGCCTCTTGATCCCACGTTATTGGTTGTCCTCTGAACTTCCATCTATATCTCAATGGATCGGAAAGGTAAGATAGTAACATAGTTTATAAGGCCGAAAAAAGACATCTGTCCATCCAGTTCGGCCTTTTAGCCTGCCAGTTGATCCAGAGGAAGGCAAAAAAAAAAACTGTGAGGTAGACGCCAATTTTTCCCACTTAAGGGTAAAAAATGTCTTCCCGACTCCAATTCAGGCATCAGAATAACTCCCTGGATCAACAACTTAATCTCTAGTAGCTATATCCTATAATATTATTACACTACAGAAATACATCCAGGCCCCTTTTGAACTCTTTTAGTGAAATCACCATCACCACCTCCTCAGGCAGAGAGTTCCATAGTTTCACTGCTCTTACCGTAAAGAATCCTATTCTATGTTTGTATACAAAACTTCTTTCATCCAGACGCAGAGAATGTCCCTGTCACGGGATGCCGACGAGGCGCTCACTCTCCACAGCTCTGTCGGCGTCCCGCCTCTGTGCAGGAGAGAGGACGCATGCAGCGTTCTCGTTTCCTAGGTGATCGGGGGCGTAATGGACCCGGCCGAACACGTCTCCTCAGCACTCACTCAGTGATAAGCTGTATTCAGGAGGGCGGGTCATGTTATGCTGGCCACGTCACAAAACCCCTGCTAATCAGTATTTAACAGGCAGCCTGCTGGCCACAGGTTGCCTGTTATTTAGGTTTTATTTGCGATTTATATTACCTGGCTTACTTACCTGCTGCTGTTTTTCTGCCTGCTCCCTGTGAACTTCGCTGCTCTCCTGGTATTCCGACCCCGGCTTACTCCTGACGATTCTCTGCTGACTCCTGTGGTACCTCACGACTCTCCTAGTATTTATGACCCCGGCTTCTTCTGACTATTCTCTGCTTGCTCCATTTGTACTTTATTGCTCTCCTGGTATAAACTCGGTCCGTTCACGTTCTGTGGTTGTCTGCTCTGTCCTCCCCGCACTTATTCCAAGTTAGGGACTGCCGTCCAGTTGTCCCCTATCATTAGGACTTGCGAGGCAAGTAGGCAGGGGTAAGGGTGGAGCGCAGTGGTCACTTATCTCCCCCATGTGTATGTGTGTACGCGACCGTTACAGTCCTCTTGTCACAGTCAAAGTCCTGTGGATAAATGATGGGAGTGATCTCTGTACTGATCCCTGATATAATTATACATAGTTATTAGATCTCCCCTCGTCGTCTTTTTTCTAAAGTAAAAAACCCTAATTTTGATAATCTTTTAGGGTACTGTAGTCCCCCCATTCCAGTTATTACTTTAGTTGCCCTCCTTTAAACCCTCTCTAGCTCTGCCATGTCTGCCTTGTACACAGGAGCCCAGAACTGTACACAGTACTCCACGTGTGGTCTGACCAGTGATTTGTAAAGTGGTAGGACTACATATGTTCTCATCACGGGCATCTATGCCCCTTTTGATGCAACCCATTATCTTATTGGCCTTGGCCGCAGCTGCCTGACACTGGTTTCTACAGCTTAGTTTGCTGTTCACTAAAATTCCTAGGTCCTTTTCCATGTCAGTGTTACCAAGTGTTTTACCATTTAGTATGTACGGGTGACTTGCATTATTCCTTCCCATGTGCATAACTTTACATTTGTCAGTGTTAAACCTCATCTGCCACTTTTCTGCTCAAGCCTCCAATCTATCCAGATCCCTCTGTAGCAGTATACTGTCCTCTTCAGTGTTAATTACTTTACACAGTTTAGTGTCATCTGCAAAAATGTATATTTTACTGTGCAACTCTTCTACAAGATCATTAATAAATATATTGAAGAGAATAGGGCCCAATACTGATCCCTGAGGTACTCCACTAATGACAGTGACCCAATCTGAGTGTGCACCATTAATAACCACCCTTTGTTTTCTATCCCTCAGCCAGTTACTTACCCACTTACAGACATTTTCTCCCAGTACAAGCATTCTCATTTTATATACTAACCTTTCATGCGGTACAGTGTCAAATGCTTTGGAGAAGTCCAGATATACGACATCCATTGATTCGCCGCTGTCAAGTCTAGAACTTACCTCCTCATAGAAACTGATTAAATTAGTTTGACATGACCGATCCCTTATGAAGCCATTTGCTTATTTTCATTGAGGTACTCCAAGATAGCATCTCTTAGAAAACCTTCAAACAGTTTGATCAACTCTACAGATTTCAGGAAATAGAACGATTGCCAAATATAGGAGTCGGTGGCTGGCATGGTCCTCCTTCCGTAAATTTCAGTGACTGTAGATGTTCAGTTTTTGTTATTAATAATGTCAAGGAACACAATTTGCATACATGTCATTTATCAGTCAATATATTACTTCCGTAACTAACCCTACAGATTATAATATCATGCAGTACTTGTTGTAACTTCCTTTCTTTTGTATGTAACTTTACTTTTTTGTATGTTTGCATACCTTTCAATAAAAAAAAAAAAAAAAAGACCAGTAGATGATGCGAAGGAAATACAGCTCCCTACTGCTGAGGTGGTAGAGACTTGACTGCAGGAGAAGGGGTACGGGCCAATGTGTGATGCAGCGGTTGCTGGTCAAGTTGTACTACTACATTAGCACCACGGTTTTCCCAGGCCACTTTATGGTGATGCTGCATGTGTTGACGCAGGGCTGTGGTGCCAACATTGGCACCCTTGCTACGCTTCAACTTCTGCTCACTGATTCTACAAATGCCCACGCTGACATACTCTGGCAGCTTGATCAAAACTTCCCACACCACGAGTATGGCATTTCCCCCCCACTACTCAATGCTGACTGCCTGCTGCTGCTGCCTCCGTGAACCCGTGCACCGTTAGTTCTTTCTGGAAGTTGGGCTCCTGCGCAGCAGATGGTCTACTCCGGGCACGTTTGGCTCCAGACCTCACACTGCTGCCACCCTGCTGACTCATTGCCATGCTACCACCCTGCTGGCTCAGCCACTGCCTCAAGCGCAAGCTGCCACCCTCTTCTCCTGATAATGATGAAGCCCCCTCTTCACCCGACTCCCACTTGCGATCGGCTACATCATCATCCTTTACTGTCTGCACATCACTGATGTCACCCTCACCAGTCTCAGGGCCACGTGCCTGACCTCCCACAACACCAGCTCCCATGCGACTCTCATTCTCGCTACTTGCCCGCCAACCAGAAGAAGCAGCAGATCTCTCCTCCACAACTTGGCTGCTGACTGTCCTCTAGAAACTCGTCCTCGCTGAAAATCGGAGCCGAGCCGACGGCATACACTACTTCCCAAGCAGAAGGAGCAAAAAATGGAAGATGTAGGTTCAGGACAAGTGGGGGCATAGAGCTTGTTCCCGGACTATGCCAACTGGTGCCAACAAGCGTGGTGTCAGAGGAACCCACCAGCTCCTGGCTGGGGGTGTCTGATGTCACTTGAGATGAGGTAGAAGGCTGAGTCAATCATTCAAGGACTGCTGGATGACACTCGCAGCTCTGGCCTGCTGCTGTGACTGCTGCTACCACCACCCTCCCTTTTTCTGCTGCTACTTCTGCCAGCTCCAGAAACATTTTGTCCACTGCCCGTTCCCTTAGATTCCAAAATTAGGGATTAACAGATATATTTATGTATAATAGAACTTGAGCACCGTAAAATGTGTAGTATCGGGCTGCAATTGCGCCCCAATTACAGAATAAAGGAGTAACAGATTAAATTACATATAAAAAAAGGTTAAGACCCTAAAATCTGTAGTATGCAGCCCCCAATGTCACCCCAATTAGACAATCAAGAATTAAAGCATTGAATTATATTTAAAAGAATGTGAAGACCATAAAAATCTGTAGTATCCAGCCGCAATTTCACCCCAATAAGACAATCTAGGATTAATGGATTGAATGATATATAAAAGAACGTGAACGCCTCAAATTCTGTAGTATCAGACCACATTTTCACCCCCAATAACAGAATTAAGGATTACTGGAATTACTGATGTATCAAAGAATGCAAACAGCCTAAAATCTGCAGTATTAGAACCCACTGTATCCCTAATTAGTGCAGCAAGGTGTAATAGAATAGATCCTATTACCCAGGCTGTTCAATTGTCCCTGCTGTCTTCCCTATAGTGTGGATAATGCCTCCCTATTATATCCCTACACTATCAATAATCTTTCCCTGAACTGCTCAATAGTCATTTTTTGTGAATAAAGTCTTTTCTAATCACTGTCCCATGTGCCTGTAACATCTCTCCCTGCAAAATTGCAGAAACCGGGCAGAAGGAGACTTTTTATACAGCTGTGACATCACAGGGGCTGGCTATCTGCTGATTGGCTATTTGCAGGGAATTATGGGGTTTCCCTCATTCCAGGGCTTCTTCCTCTCTTTAAAATGTGCAGCAGTCATTTAGAAAAAATACCATTCGTTACCATGTAGCACGAGGAAATTCAACTTCGGGATGAATCAAATTTTTCCTGAAATTCTGATCGAATTCCACTTCGTCAACTTCGATTCTCTCATCTCTAATCACAACTTTATCTCAGAAATCTATTTTCCCATTGACTTCTATTGGGAAATAAGATGCTGCAGTTATTACCACATCATGACCACACCACATGGTCGTATCCTTATGCTTTTTTGTATTAGAAGGCTTCCAAAAATTGTTTCTTATTGGGGGAAGATGGTATTTAAAGTGTAATTGCCATTTCGTTTTTGTTAAATGTGTACCGTAGAACAAGTGATAGTGAACATTTTTCGAACATGCTTTATTTATTAACTTTGCACTTGTTAATGAAAAAAAAACTCATCCTGAATTTTTCACCAATCTGTCTTTAGCCATGTATGAGGGATGCAGTAAAGGCAGCGTAGTGAGAGAGGAACGTCTTTACTGTTCAGTACTACGCTGAACAGTGCAAACGGGCAACCCACTGCCAAAAGTCAAATTCAGTGTCATTTTTTTCATTAAAAAGTTCAAAATCAATAAATACATTTTGTTGGAAAAATGTTCATTATCACTTGCCCTTCAAATTTAAGGGAAAAAAAAGAAATGGCAGTTACATACAATGTTTTTGGGGAAAAAGAACAGTGGCTTGTTGGGACCAAGAATCCACAAATTGTGCCTGCCCCTTTTTATCCACACAAACGTTTGGCCCCATGCACACAACTGTATTTTGTATTTATTACTAACAGCATTAAAGTTTCTCTGAGATGATACTTTGTCACAACCGTTTTAGAAGTAAATAGCATACATGAAAAAAATTTGACTTTTAAAAATACCTTTATTTAATATTCAAGCGGGTATAGGTATGTATATACCAACAGTAGTGTACTACAGTTACCAGGATTTCTGAGTAGGGGAGTAGTGGCCCCCAAAAAGAAAAACATTTATGGAGACGGGATAGACACTCAGATTCGGGTGGAGGGATACAAGTCTAGCCCCAAAAGAATTGTCAGGGCAGAAAAAAAACAAACAACTTACCCTAGAGGCTCTAAAAGACTGCCAAGCCCAGGGCGACCCCCTGATGGTGGAGGTTCCCTGTCCCCAAACCTAATGCTACCCGGTCCCTAGAAAACCCTCAACAGGGAAGATATTCACAATAATAAGATAGAGAGTGGCTGGTTATCCTATTGGATGGACATTACCACCACTCTCTGAACCAAAAAACACACAAAAGCCCGACGCGTTTCGCCTAACATTTGTCAGGCTCATCAGGGGGTGAATGAATCAGGATAGACACACAGTATGATGCAATTGCGATACTTAGCTTTGCAGCCAGATGTCAAACCACAGGGTATTTTTGTAGGTCACCAGAGGAAAACAAGAGAGAAAACACTCTATCCCGCTAATGATGCAAGCGGGATGATGGTGGATTCCCCACAACAAAACGCCAGATTGTTAGGGCCCAGGGCTATTAGTTGGTATATACATATCTATACCCGCTTGAATATTAAATAAAGGTATTTTTAAAAGTCACATTTATTTCATGTATGCTATGTATTTTGTATTTATGTCTGATCTGCATTTTTTGTGGATTGCACACGGACCCATTCATTTCTATTGGTCTAAAAAAAAAAAAAAAAAGACAGCACATACTGTAGGTGCATCCTGGTGCTGTCAACCTCCGTGTGTCTGTTCTGAAAATTATAGAACATGTCCTATTGTAGTCCGCATTACAGACAGGAATAGTCATTACTATTAATGGGAGTGAGAAAAATCCGGATTTCACATGGAAGGTGTCCATATTTTGCAGATCTGTGGTTTGTGAACAACAGTAGGAACATGGTTATATGCATGAGGCCTTAATGTCAAAACAGTGGCTTGTTCTGCACAAGCATCCAAAAATTATCCATTAATGGCCTTAATGACCAAGAGATTTTTTTATGCTTTCATTGGTGCCTTCCAAGAGCTATAACCTTTTTATTTTTCCATCTATATAGCCATATGAGAGCTTGTTTATTGCGGGGCAAGTTGTAATTTTTAATAGTGCCATTTTGGGATAAACATAACAATTAACTTTTATTAACTCTTTGTGGGAAGGAGAAAGGAAAAAAAAACTGTAATACTGCCACTGAGTCTTTACTTTATAAATTTTGTGGCGTTCATTTTTTGGCATAAATAACACAATAACTTTGTTGAGGTAAGTGTTATATTTAAATATATGTATATATGCCCTGACATATATGCATATATATATATATATATATATATATATATATGGGCCTTTTTATCGACCCGTCCAGGTGGGATGTGTGTATACATGGAGATGTATGTTTGCCCCCTTAGCAGCATGCATCTCTATGTATATAGTATATATATGGGTGGGTTTGTTGGTATGGGTACATATATATCTATGGATGTGTCCCAAATATCTATATATGTATACCTATATGTATATAATATATATATGTATGGTATAGGTGGGCTTATTATATCTGCCCCCTATATGTATATATCATGTCCGCTCATATATGTTTATAGTTGTGCCCCAAGTATCTATAAACATATATGGCCAAAGGAATTAAGGCTAGTCTCCCCTGTCCCCCCCCCCCTCTGGAATGCGCCTGCTGGGGGGGGGTGGAAGAGACCGACAGCTGGACAATTATGTCCAGCGTCGGCCTCTTCAAAGGACAGAGGATCAATAAGATCCTCTGCCCTTTGTCACCATCTCCGGAGATGGTGTGCCTAACACGGACATGTGAACAAAGAGTTCCCATGCCCATGTGTGTGGCTGACCTCCGGCGCTGTAATTACAGTGCCGGAGGTGTGCATCCGCTCCACAGACGGGAGGATCAAAGGATTCCCCCCGCCTGGAAGCGCGCTCCGGAGGACGCGGGCCGGCGCGGTGATGTCATATCACCGCGCCGGCCCACGTGTTCTTACTGGGGATACGGGAGCGAGCGCCGCCAAGCTTAAATAGCCCGGCGGCGCTACGCTCAAGGGTCGGACTTACCACCACCACGCCAGAGAGGATCATCCCCTAGATGAACGAGCACCCCTGGGAGGACTTGGGACTGTGTTAGTGTAGTTAGGACTGTATTAGTGTGTTTGTTTACTTATATTGCTGTGTGCTGCTATAAATATATATATCTATTCCATTGATATAGATATATTTAATTATAAGCAAATATTAGACTGTGACGTATAGTGTGTTAATAAATACTTTTCAAGCACAGTGTGTAGTCTTTTGTAGTAGTAAGGCGCCGCAGCAATAGCCACAGGTAGTTCAGTGTAGAGTAAGGTAATCAGTAGCGATTTGTATAATTTAGGCATAAATAGGTGGAGGCATCACTAGACGACTCACGCCTATTTATGAATATTAATTATTGAGATTGGCATAAATATCAATAATTAATATCCCCTTTAACAAACTTTATTTTCTGGGTCAACACAATTACAGCAATACTAAATACAGTTGCAAGAAAAAGTATGTAAACCCTTTGGAATGATATGGATTTCTGCACAAATTGGTCATAAATAGAGATGTTGCGAACATAAAATTTTCCGTTCGCGAACGGCGAACGTGAATTTCTGCAAATGTTCGCGAACGGGCGAACCGCCATAGACTTCAATAGGCAGGCGAATTTTAAAACCCACAGGGACTCTTTCTAGCCACAGTAGTGATGGAAAAGTTGTTTCAAGGGGACTAACACCTGGACTGTGGCATGCCAGAGGGGGATCCATGGCAAAACTGCCATTGAAAATTACATAGTTGACGCAGAGTTGTATTTTAATCCATAAAGGGCATAAATCACCTAACAATCCTAAAATATTTTGAACAACGTGGTTTAAAACATCCAGTGTGTGTATGCGATCAGGTATGATGTTGTATCGATCAGGTAGTGTAAGGGTTACGCCCGCTTCACAGACATTGACAGATCAAACTCCCCTTTTAATGCACCGCAAACAACCGCAAACAGTCCATTTGCCCAACCGCAAACTCCCCATTTGCACAAGGTTGGATACCAAGCTAGCCATGTCCAGTTGATGTCATTGAAGGTTTCTTCCTCCACCCAGCCACGTACAACGCCAAGGGTCCCCAAAAGGTGAATTGAATTGATTTTTCGAACGGGGAGATGGTTAAAAAAAGGCTGGCTCCCTCCCCTTTGTTTAAATCCACGGTCACTGCGTCTGCACCATGCAATTTTCTGTCACACCCGATATGAGTGGTATTTTCTGTAGTACTATTCTCATCAGTTTAATCCTTGTTACGTCCCCAATCTGGGGTCCATTTGTTGAATAGATTTTTCGAACCGGGAGATGGTTAAGAAAACGCTGGCTCCCTCCCCTTTGTTTGAATCCACGGTCACTGCATCTGCGCCGTGCAATTTACTGTCACACCCGATATGAGTGGTATTTTCTGTAGTACTATTCTCATCAGTTTAATCCCTGTTACGTCCCCAATCTGGGGTCCATTTATTGAATTGATTTTTCGAATGGGGAGATGGTTAAAAAAACGCTGGCTCCCTCCCCTTTGTTTGAATCCACGCCACGGTCACTGCGTCTGCACCGTGCAATTTACTGTCACACCCGATATGAGTGGTATTTTCTATAGTACTATTCTCATCAGTTTAATCCCTGTTACGTCCCATATCAAGGATTGCCTTTTGTGAAAAAAAATTTAGGCCGGGTACCTTCGTCTGCCTGCACAGTGACAGACCAAACTCTGATACTACACCAAACTGAATTGATTTTAGGAACTGGGAGATGGAAAAAGCAGCTTGGGCGGTCCTCTTACTCCCAAGTTGGGGCAATGCGCATGCACGTAGCAATGTGCTTTGACACCCTATATGAGTGGTGTCTTAACTAGTACTATTCCTATCAGTTTAATCCCTGTTACGTCCCCTATCCGGGGACGTGTGTCGAATTGATTAACCATTGTCGAATTAACGAACCATTACGACATCCTGCAATAATTTAGTTCTGAGCTTTGTACTTGCTTTGTATTGGAATTGATGGGGATTTTTTTAATTGTCTGCATTATTTCTAATAAACTATTAAGAGACTTTATTATGATTTTTTTATTTTATGTATTAAAAACCCAGGACACTTGAAGCGGGGCAGGCCAAAAGTTATATTGCAAATTGGGATAGCTCAGGCCACAGGTCAAGCCTGTACACCCAGTAATCAAGGGGTTAATCGCTCCTCAGAGTGTCGATATCTGCAGTTAATGTGAGGAAGTCTGCTACCTGTCGGTCGAGTCATTCTCTAAGGCTGGATCCCGAAGGGCTGGGGCGATGTGTAGGACTGAAAAAGCTCTGCATGTCCTCCATCAACAACACATCTGTAAAGAGTCCTGTCCTTGCTGCCGTGGTAGAGGGAGGATTACTTTCACCTCTTCCCCAGTTAGATTCCCGTTGTGCTGTGACATCCCCCTTAAAAGCTGTGTAAATCGTTAATTTCTAACGATAATTTGTTTTCCCTTAGTCCTAACAGCAGCACAGATGGGGTTAACTGCCCCTGTGGACTGGTAGGACCGGCGGAATTTTTAATGAGCCCAAGAACCAATAAAAGATCTTCAGCTCCCTGAAAGGGAGGAGATCGCCCCCCAGCCCACCGTGTTTTTAACAAGCATAATGTATTTAGGGTGGGATATTTGTGTGCTGCTGTTAGGACTAAGGGAAAACAAATTATCGTTAGAAATTAACGATTCCCTTACGTCCTACCAGCAGCACAGATGGGGAGATAGCAAGAAGAATCCCCTAGGGAGGGTCCTCATGCCTGGCAGAACTAAGAACTGTCTGCCCGAAAGCCAAAAACTCTGCCATCCTAGCATCTATCCTATAATGGGAGATGAAGGTTGACTCAGAACTCCAGGAAGCCGCCTTACAGATCAACTCTAAGGAGAGAAGTCTTCTCTTCGCAACAGAGGTGGAGACAGCCCTAGTAGAATGGGCTCTCACAAACTCCGGAGGATCTAGAGATTGGGAGACGAAAGCCTCCCTAATGGCTTCCTTGATCCAGCGGCTAATGGTAGCTTTAGACGCTTTACGGCCTTTAGACTTACCGGCAAACAGGATGATGAGATTCTCATCTATCCTGAACTCTCTGGATCTATCCACATAGACCTGGAGGCACCTTGAAATATCCAGCGGGTCTCTAGCTGGAGTATCAGAGGAGGAGGCTGAAAACAAAACTGGTAAAGAGATTACCTGGTTAATATTTTGGAAGGTTGGAACCTTAGGCCTGAAGTAGGGTAAAAACTTCAGGAGTACTCTGTCCTGCAAGAAAATGATGTAAGGGTGAATTGCAGAAAAAGCCTGCAATTCAAAGATCCTTTTGGCTGAAGCTACAGCCAGAAGAAAAACCATCTTTAAGGTCAAAAATCTGAATTCCACCTCCTCCAATGGCTCGAAGGGGGGAGATGCTAGCCCCCTGAGCACTACTGAAAGATCCCACTGGGGAATAGGTTTCAGTATAGTAGGCTTTAGTCTTTCAGCTCCCTTCAGGAAGCGTTTGATGAGTGGGTCCCGAGAATGTGGCCTGTTAAGACAGGCCGAGATGGCACAAATCTGTACCCTCAAGGTAGCTGGAGAAAGACCTTTATCTAATCCATCTTGAAGGAATTGCAATATCGCAGGAAGGGGCGGATCTGCAGATGCCACCTGTTTGGAATCACACCATGACATGAAGATTCTCATGATCCTGGAGTAGGCCTTCTTCGTAGACTTTGCTCTGGAATGCGACAAAGTTCTCAGGACCGACTCGGAAAGCCCTTCTATGTTGGGAAGGGACTGATCAACCTCCAGGCTGTCAGGTTGAACCTGTGCAGATCTGGGCAGAGGTGAGTGTCCCACGACACCAGGGTCTGCTCCGGGGGAGTCTCCAGTATTGTCCCCGACTCATCTGAATGAGCTGGGTAAACCAGGATCTCCTGGGCCAGAACGGTATGATGGCTATTACCGAGGCCTGATCCTGACGGATTTTCGTCAATACCCTCGGTATCATGGAAAACGGAGGGAAGATGTAAGCCAGCTTGAACCTCCACGGTATCGACAGAGCATCTATCGCCAGGGGGTTGTCTTCCCTGTACAGGGAACAGAACCTCAGCACCTTGGCGTTGAACCTGGTCGCCATGGGATCCACCTCTGGCATACCCCATCTGTGAACTAACTGCCTGAAGATCTCCGGGTGCAGAGACCACTCCATGGTCGGTAATCCTCGACTTAAGCAGTCCACTATCATATTGAGGGAGCCTCGAATATGAGTGGCAGATAGATGGGAAAGGTTCGTCTCTGCCCACCGAAGAATTACCCTGATCTCTGAAAGAAGGGGCAATGATCTTGTGCCTCCCTGCTTGTTTATATAGAGAACCGCAGTCATATTGTCTGACTGGACTTTCACTGCTTTGCCCCGGATCTGAGGGGCGAAGTGAAGGAGGGCTAGCCGGATAGCTCGCATCTCGCGAAGATTGGAAGAGAGACGCAGCTCCAGACGAGACCAAGATCCCTGTACTGGGGATCCGTCCAGGTGAGCGCCCCAGCCTACAAGGGACGCGTCTGTAGTCAATATGAGCCAAGCTGGTTGGGTCATAGACTTCCCTGCTGGTAGCTGGAACCACCATCTGAGGGAATTCCGGGTTTGACCGGACAGGGAGCACAGGGAATCTAGCCCCGCAGGGCTGCCGTTCCATAAGTGTAAGACCTCCGACTGAAGGGGACAGAGGTGCCATAGCGCCCAAGGGACCGCGTCCGCAGCCGCTGACATGAGCCCCAGCATCTTCATGAGAGTCCGGATAGAGACTCGACGAGGGACAAAAAGGACCCTTGCCAGGTCCTGAATCCGCGCTCTCCTTTCTAGAGTCAACTGGAGGGACATCTCCACAGAGTCGAATCCTAAATAATGGATTGAAGTCGATGGGCTCACATTCGACTTCTGCCAGTTGATAATCCAGCCCAGGCGGAGAAGAAAGGAGATTGCGATCTGAAGATGGTGGGTAAGGATCGGAACTGAAGAGACTATGAAAAGCCAATTGTCCAGATAAGGAATAATAGTCAGTCCTTGAAGTTTTAAAGCTGCCACCACCGACACCACCACCTTGGGGAAGATAAGAGGGGCAGAAGAGATTCCGAAGGGAAGCGCGGCGAACTGAAAGTGCCTGCGAACCCCTGAAATCTGGACCGCGATCCTGAGGAACTTCCGGGCGGGATGTGAAGGTAAGCATCCTTGAGGTCCAGAGTAGCCATGACGTCCCCGGGATTGAGGATATGGCTGACTGACCTTATGGTTTCCATCCGAAACCTGGTTTTCCTTACAAATCGATTGAGGAATCTCAAGTCGATGATCATCCGGAGATCTCCCGTCTTCTTGGGAACCAGGAACACTGGAGAATAAATCCCTAGGCCTCTCTCCCCTGCCGGCACCTCTCCCTTGGAGATATAATCCTGAATGTAAGACTCTAGGATCTTTTGTTTGTCAGACCCGAAGTTTCGCTGGGCGATGAATCTCTCTGGGGGGAGGGAGATGAGATCTACCCGGTAACCGGCAGAAACTATACCCTGAACCCAGGGGTCTGCAATCTGCTGGGCCCAAATGTCTTTGAAGTGGGAGAGACGGCCCCCCACGGGAATCTGGGGGAGGGGTACGGGAAAACCTAGAGGAGATACTGCAGGGGCAGCAGGGCTTAACCAAGAGCCTCGGGGAGGCCCATAGTCAGGAGGGTTTCGCCTCCTTGGTGGGTTTGCGGGGGCGTCTCGAGGATCTACGAGACGGCCCCCCCCCAATCTCTGCGCCTAGCCTGCTGCCCTGAACGGCCTCCGCCTTTTTGGTCCTGTCTGGGGCGTCCCCGAAAGGGCTGCTGGGGGAGACTCTTCCCTTTTTTGTCGGAGAGTCCCTCCATAATCTTGCCCAATTCGGACCCGAACAGCCTATCCGGCTCGAAGGGGAGCCCACACAAATTAAATTTGGATGCGTTGTCCGCATTCCACGGCTTCAGCCATAGTGGTCTGCGGGCAGCTGAAACCAGAGCCATTGTTTTGGCTGCCAGTTTCAATTGCATCTGGGTGAAATCACACAAAAAATCCATAGCCAGATTGACTGACTTGAAGGCGGTCAAGATGTCATCTCTGGAAACGCTCTGGTCCACGTCTGTCTGGATCTGATTCAGTTTGGAGAGTAGGAAGGAGGCTACTTCAGTGGCTGCAATAGATGTTGATGCGGAGGCAGCGGCCTCCGCGTAACCCCTTCTAAGGGTGCACTCTGCCCTCCGGTCTAGAGGGTCCTGCAGACTAGACCCATCGTCTGCAGGGACTAGAGTGCGCCTGGACAACTTGGCTATTGCCATGTCCACCTTGGGAACGGAACCCCTTGATTCCACCAAGGGTCTTGCCATTGGTAGAGTTGAGCGAACACCTGGATGTTCGGGTTCGAGAAGTTCGGCCGAACTTCCCGGAAATGTTCGGGTTCGGGATCCGAACCCGATCCGAACTTCGTCCCGAACCCGAACCCCATTGAAGTCAATGGGGACCCGAACTTTTGGGCACTAAAAAGGCTGTAAAACAGCCCAGGAAAGAGCTAGAGGGCTGCAAAAGGCAGCAACATGTAGGTAAATCCCCTGCAAACAAATGTGGATAGGGAAATGAATTAAAATAAAAATAAAAAAAATAAAAATTAACCAATATCAATTGGACAGAGGTCCCATAGCAGAGAATCTGGCTTCACGTCAGCAGAGAATCAGTCTCTTCATGCCATAGCAAAGAATCTGGCTTCATGTCAGCAGAGAATCAGTCTCTTCATGCCATAGCAGAGAATCTGGCTTCATGTCAGCGCAGAATCAGTCTTCATGTCATAGCAGAGAATCAGGCTTCACGTCACCCACCACTGGAACAGGCCACTGTCACACATTTAGGCCCCGGCACCCAGGCAGAGGAGAGAGGTCCCGTAACAGAGAATCTGGCCTGATGTCAGCACAGAATCTGTCTTCATGTCATAGCAGAGAATCAAGCTTCACGTCACCCACCACTGGAACAGGCCATTGTCACACATTTAGGCCCAGGCACCCAGGCAGAGGAGAGAGGTCCCGTAACAGAGAATCTGGCCTTATGTCAGCGCAGAATCTGTCTTCATGTCATAGCAGAGAATCAGGCTTCACGTCACCCACCACTGGAACAGGCCACTGTCACACATTTAGGCCCAGGCACCCAGGCAGAGAAAAGAGGGCCCGTAACAGAGAATCTGGCCTTATGTCAGCGCAGAATCTGTATTCATGTCATAGCAGAGAATCAGGCTTCACGTCACCCACCACTGGAACAGGCCACTGTCACACATTTAGGCCCAGGCACCCAGGCAGAGGAGAGAGGTCCCGTAACAGAGAATCTGGCCTTATGTCAGCGCAGAATCTGTCTTCATGTCATAGCAGAGAATCAGGCTTCACGTCACCCACCACTGGAACAGGCCACGGTCACACATTTAGGCCCAGGCACCCAGGCAGAGGAGAGAGGTCCCGTAACAGAGAATCTGGCCTTATGTCAGCGCAGAATCTGTATTCATGTCATAGCAGAGAATCAGGCTTCACGTCACCCACCACTGGAACAGGCCACTGTCACACATTTAGGCCCAGGCACCCAGGCAGAGGAGAGAGGTCCCGTAACAGAGAATCTGGCCTTATGTCAGCGCAGAATCTGTCTTCATGTCATAGCAGAGAATCAGGCTTCACGTCACCCACCACTGGAACAGGCCACTGTCACACATTTAGACCCAGGCACCCAGGCAGAGGAGAGAGGTCCCGTAACAGAGAATCTGGCCTTATGTCAGCGCAGAATCTGTCTTCATGTCATAGCAGAGAATCAGGCTTCACGTCACCCACCACTGGAACAGGCCACTGTCACACATTTAGGCCCAGGCACCCAGGCAGAGGAGAGAGGTCCCGTAACAGAGAATCTGGCCTTATGTCAGCGCAGAATCTGTCTTCATGTCATAGCAGAGAATCAGGCTTCACGTCACCCACCACTGGAACAGGCCACTGTCACACATTTAGGCCCAGGCACCCAGGCAGAGGAGAGAGGTCCCGTAACAGAGAATCTGGCCTTATGTCAGCGCAGAATCTGTCTTCATGTCATAGCAGAGAATCAGGCTTCACGTCACCCACCACTGGAACAGGCCACTGTCACACATTTAGGCCCAGGCACCCAGGCAGAGGAGAGAGGTCCCGTAACAGAGAATCTGGCCTTATGTCAGCGCAGAATCTGTATTCATGTCATAGCAGAGAATCAGGCTTCACGTCACCCACCACTGGAACAGGCCACTGTCACACATTTAGGCCCCGGCACCCAGACAGAGGAGAGCGGTCCCGTAACAGAGAATCTGGCCTTATGTCAGCGCAGAATCTGTATTCATGTCATAGCAGAGAATCAGGCTTCACGTCACCCACCACTGGAACAGGCCACTGTCACACATTTAGGCCCCGGCACCCAGACAGAGGAGAGGTTCATTCAACTTTGGGTTGCCCCGCAATATAATGGTAAAATGAAATTAAAAATAGTATTGAATGAGGAAGTGCCCTGGAGTAGAATAATATATTGTTAAGGGGAGGTAGTTAATATCTAATCTGCACAAGGGATGGACAGGTCCTGTGGGATCCATGCCTGGTTCATTTTTATGAACGTCAGCTTGTCCACATTGGCTGTAGACAGGCGGCTGCGTTTGTCTGTAATGACGCCCCCTGCCGTGCTGAATACACGTTCAGACAAAACGCTGGCCGCCGGGCAGGCCAGCACCTCCAAGGCATAAAAGGCTAGCTCTGGCCACGTGGACAATTTGGAGACCCAGAAGTTGAATGGGGCCGAACCATCAGTCAGTACGTGGAGGGGTGTGCACAGGTACTGTTCCACCATGTTAGTGAAATGTTGCCTCCTGCTAACACGTTCCGTATCAGGTGGTGGTGCAGTTAGCTGTGGCGTGGTGACAAAACTTTTCCACATCTCTGCCATGCTAACCCTGCCCTCAGAGGAGCTGGCCGTGACACAGCTGCGTTGGCGACCTCTTGCTCCTCCTCTGCCTTCGCCTTGGGCTTCCACTGGTTCCCCTGTGACATTTGGGAATGCTCTAAGTAGCGCGTCTACCAACGTGCGCTTGTACTCGCGCATCTTCCTATCACGCTCCAGTGTAGGAAGTAAGGTGGGCACATTGTCTTTGTACCGGGGATCCAGCAGGGTGGCAACCCAGTATTCCGCACACGTTAAAATGTGGGCAACTCTGCTGTCGTTGCGCAGGCACTGCAGCATGTAGTCGTTCATGTGTGCCAGGCTGCCCAGAGGTAAGGACAAGCTGTCCTCTGTGGGAGGCGTATCGTCATCGTCCTGAGTTTCCCCCCAGCCACGCACCAGTGATGGGCCCGAGCTGCTTTGGGTGCCACCCCGCTGTGAACATGCTTCATCCTCATCCTCCTCCACCTCCTCCTCGTCCTCCTCGTCCTCCAGTAGTGGGCCCTGTCTGGCCACATTTGTACCTGGCCTCTGGTGTTGCAAAAAACCTCCCTCTGAGTCACTTTGAAGAGACTGGCCTGAAAGTGCTAAAAATGACCCCTCTTCCTCCTCTTCCTCCTGGGCCACCTCCTCTTCCATCATCGCCCTAAGTGTTTTCTCAAGGAGACATAGAAGTGGTATTGTAACGCTGATAACGGCGTCATCGCCACTGGCCATGTTGGTGGAGTACTCGAAACAGCACAACAGGGCACACAGGTCTCGCATGGAGGCCCAGTCATTGGTGGTGAAGTGTGTCTGATCCGCAGTGCGACTGACCCGTGCGTGCTGCAGCTGAAACTCCACTATGGCCTGCTGCTGCTCGCACAGTCTGTCCAGCATATGCAAGGTGGAGTTCCACCTGGTGGTTACGTCGCATATGAGGCGGTGAGCGGGAAGGCCGAAGTTACGCTGTAGCGCAGACAGGCGAGCAGCGGCAGGGTGTGAACGCCGGAAGCGCGAACAGACGGCCCGCACTTTATGCAGCAGCTCTGACATGTCGGGGTAGTTGCGAATGAACTTCTGCACCACCAAATTCAGCACATGCGCCAGGCAAGGGATGTGCGTCAAACCGGCTAGTCCCAGAGCTGCAACGAGATTTCGCCCATTATCGCACACCACCAGGCCGGGCTTGAGGCTCACCGGCAGCAACCACTCGTCGGTCTGTTGTTCTATACCCCGCCACAACTCCTGTGCGGTGTGGGGCCTGTCCCCCAAACATATGAGTTTCAGAAAGGCCTGCTGACGCTTACCCTGTGCTGTGCTGAAGTTGGTGGTGAAGGTGTGTGGCTGACTGGATGAGCAGGTGGAAGAAGAGGAGGAGGAAGCTGAGTAGGAGGAGGAGGAGACAGGAGGCAAAGAATGTTGCCCTGCGATCCTTGGCGGCGGAAGGACGTGCGCCAAACAGCTCTCCGCCTGGGGCCCAGCCGCCACTACATTTACCCAGTGTGCAGTTAGGGAGATATAGCGTCCCTGCCCGTGCTTACTGGTCCACGTATCTGTGGTTAGGTGGACCTTGCCACAGATGGCGTTGCGCAGTGCACACTTGATTTTATCGGACACTTGTTTGTGCAGGAAAGGCACGGCTCTCTTGGAGAAGTAGTGGCGGCTACATACTGTGGGACAGCAAGTGACATGAGCTGTTTGAAGCTGTGTGTGTCCACCAGCCTAAATGACAGCATTTCATAGGCCAGTAGTTTAGAAATGCTGGCATTCAGGGCCAGGGATCGAGGGTGGCTAGGTGGGAATTTACACTTTCTCTCAAATGTTTGTGAGATGGAGAGCTGAACGCTGCCGTGTGACTTGGTTGAGATGCTTGGTGACGCAGGTGGTGGTGTTGATGGCAGGCGGAGTCTCTTGGCTGCGGGTGTTCTGATTTTGCCCACTGCTCCCTCTTTTGCTACGCTGTTGGCTCGGTCTCACCACTGCCTCTTCCTCCGAACTGTGAAAGTCAGTGACACGACCTTCATTCCATGTGGGGTCTAGGACCTCATCGTCCCCTGCATCGTCTTCCACCCAGTCTTGATCCTTGACCTCCTGTTCAGTCTGCACACTGCAGAAAGACGCAGCAGTTGGCACCTGTGTTTCGTCATCATCAGAGACGTGCTGAGGTGGTATTCCCATGACCTCATCATCAGGAAAAATAAGTGGTTGTGCGTTAGTGCATTCTATCTCTTCCACCCCTGGGGAAGGGCTAGGTGGATGCCCTTGGAAACCCTGGCAGCAGAGTCTTCAAACAGCATAAGAGACTGCTGCATAACTTGAGGCTCAGACAGTTTCCCTGATATGCATGGGGGTGATGTGACAGACCGATGGGCTTGGTTTTCATGCGCCATCTGTGCGCTTTCTGCAGAAGACTGGGTGGGAGATAATGTGAACGTGCTGGATCCACTGTCGGCCACCCAATTGATTAATGCCGGCACCTGCTCAGGCCTTACCATCCTTAGAACGGCATTGGGCCCCACCAAATATCGCTGTAAAGTCTGCTGGCTACTGGGACCTGAGGTAGTTGGTTCACTAGGACGTGTGGCTGTGGCAGAACGGCCACGTCCTCTCCCAGCACCAGAGGGTCCACTAACACCACCACGACCATGTCCACGTCCGCGTCCCTTATTAGATGTTTTCCTCATTGTTCCCGTTCACCACAATTTTGAGAATGGCAAATTTGGGAATGGTTTTTCAACCCAGAAAAAAAAGTGTGCTTTTACGGTCACTACAAATAACTTGACCAGCTAAAACAGTAGAGATTTGGTTAAATAGAGATGTGAGGCCTGTTTTTTTTTGCGCTGTGTGACAGGTATAAGTTTAATCACAGAATCAGATTTCTATCAGCACGCTAGCGTGTGTCTTAGGTTTTTCTGAATGACACTATCACTAGCTTCAATGTAAGATATTCTTTTTGGGATAGATTTCAAGTAGGCCTCAAATACCAGAAACTAGTTATTTTGCGAATGGCAAATTTGGGAATGGTTTTTCAACCCAGAAAAAAAAGTGTGCCTTTATGGGCACTACAAATAACTTGACCAGCTAAAACAGTAGAGATTTGGTTAAATAGAGATGTGAGGCCTGTTTTTTTTTGCGCTGTGTGACAGGTATAGGTTTAATCACAGAATCAGATTTCTATCAGCACGCTAGCGTGTGTCTTAGGTTTTTCTGAATGACACTATCACTAGCTTCAATGTAAGATATTCTTTTTGGGATAGATTTCAAGTAGGCCTCAAATACCAGAAACTAGTTATTTTGAGAATGGCAAATTTGGGAATGGTTTTTCAACCCAGAAAAAAAAGTGTGCTTTTACGGTCACTACAAATAACTTGACCAGCTAAAACAGTAGAGATTTGGTTAAATAGAGATGTGAGGCCTGGTTTTTTTTGCGCTGTGTGACAGGTATAGGTTTAATCACAGAATCAGATTTCTATCAGCACGCTAGCGTGTGTCTTAGGTTTTTCTGAATGACACTATCACTAGCTTCAATGTAAGATATTCTTTTTGGGATAGATTTCAAGTAGGCCTCAAATACCAGAAACTAGTTATTTTGAGAATGGCAAATTTGGGAATGGTTTCTCAACCCAGAAAAAAAAGTGTGCTTTTACGGTCACTACAAATAACTTGACCAGCTAAAACAGTACAGATTTGGTTAAATAGAGATGTGAGGCCTGTTTTTTTTGCGCTGTGTGACAGTTATAGGTTTAATCACAGAATCAGATTTCTATCAGCACGCTAGCGTGTGTCTTAGGTTTTTCTGAATGACACTATCACTAGCTTCAATGTAAGATATTCTGTTTGGGATAGATTTCAAGTAGGCCTCAAATACCAGAAACGAGTTATTTTGAGAATGGCAAATTTGGGAATGGTTTTTCAACCCAGAAAAAAAAGTGTGCTTTTACGGTCACTACAAATAACTTGACCAGCTAAAACAGTACAGATTTGGTTGAATAGAAATGTCAGGTCTATTTTTTAGGCGCTGGGTGACAGACTCAACTTGCCCCTGATGTAATATATGGCCAAAAAATAACCACACTGTTGATGGTTAAATGCACTTGGGTTACACAGGCTCAGCCTGCACCAGATGTAGTATATGGCCAAAAAATAATCAGACTGTCGATGGTTAAATGCACTTCGGTGACACAGGCTCAGCCTGCAGCTGATGTAGTATATGGCCAAAAAATAACCAGACTGTTGATGGTTAAATGCACTTCGGTGACACAGGCTCAGCCTGCAGCTGATGTAGGATATAGCACAAAATAACCACACTATCGATGGTTAAATACACTTGGTGATAGCTTGTGCTGGCGCACCACAAGTCACAAAATGGCCGCCGATCACCCCAGAAAAAAAGTGATCTAAAAACGCTCTGGGCAGCCTCAAAAAAGTGAGCAAGTCAATAATAGCACTTCAATGATCCACAGCTGCAGATCGATCACAGAATGAAGTCTTTTGGAGGAGTTAATCTGCCTAATCTCGCCCTAACGTCGCAGCTGCAACCTCTCCCTATACTGATCATAGCAGAGTGACGTGCGGCGCTACGTGACTCCAGCTTAAATAGAAGCTGGGTCACATGCTGCACTGGCCAATCACAGCCATGCCAATAGTAGGCATGGCTGTGATGGCCTCTTGGTGCAAGTAGTATGACGCTTGTTGATTGGCTGCTATGCAGCCTTTCAAAAAGCGCCAAGAAAGAGCCGAACACCGAACCCGAACCAGGACTTTTACGAAAATGTTCGGGTTCGGGTCCGTGTCACGGACACCCCAAAATTCGGTATGAACCCGAACTATACAGTTCGGGTTCGCTCATCCCTAGCCATTGGGTACATCAGCTTGAATTTCCTGGTGAGAACTGGACCTTTTTCAGGCTTTCTCCACTCTGTGCGCATCACAGAGAGAAGGGTCTCATCCGCTCCAAAGACACGCTGTGTCCGTCCGGTGGGATCGGAGGACTCCCCCATGTCAACATCCTGGTCCCCCGACCTGATGGACTTCAGCAACTTCTGTGTTTTCTTTGGAGGAAAAAAATAAGAAGTTAATTCTTCTTCCTCGGAAGATGACCCCACCGAACAGGTGGTAGGCCTCTCGACTGGTGCAGCCACTTCCATGGGAGTCTGGGAGGATCCTGGTAGCCTCTCATTAAGCAGGCGCACCACTCCCTTTATGGAATCATCCACGTAGGTTTTCGTCCACTGGAACATCTCCTGCATCATGGGTTCCTTGGATGCCTGTGTGCGACAACCTTCACACCTTGAGTAAAGGCAGTTGTCGTCCAAGGGTGTGTTACAATCGTAACAGGCCAAGTGCTTTCTTTTAGCCCCGGACTTCCGCTGTTGATCAGAATCCCTAGGGGAAGCCATCACTGTAAAGAAAAAAAGACAGGTCATAACACAAACACCTGGTGGAGGTGAAAGAGAGACCATATGGGCGCCCACCAGCTCTTGAAGCAAATAGAGCTGGAAGAAAATACCCAAGCAAAGCAATATATCTAAGCAATATATCCAAGCACAGGGAACTCTGGAGCTAACTTGTCAAAGCGATGCAACCAGAGCACTGAATGACCGGCTCTGGGCGATTAAAAAAGGGAAGCCCCGCCCCCTGGGAGGGACCTCGAGGGAACAAAGCCCAGAGAAGCAATCGAGCCTTATTCTAGGCTCAGTTTAAACCTATATGTCTCCCTAATCTATCCTGACAGTTCAGGATGTCCTTAGGAGGAAAACAACCGAGCGGTGAGAAGAAAAACCCCACAACATCGGAGATACGAAAAAACCGGAAGTGACGTAGCGCACCTACGCGTCACTTCCGGAAGATGGCGGCGCCCACGGCGCCGCACACATGCGGCGAGAAAAAGAACGGGACACCGCTGAGACGCCGAAATCCAGGCGGAAGAAGAGGGGAGGGAAGCCACCCCCCCCCCGAAGGTACCCTGTTTCAAATATAGCCGCGATTAAGCCTAAAATAAAGGCAAAAGGCAACAAAGGGGCGGTTTTTCTTTAGATAAAAATAAGAGAGCCCCCTCAGCACTCTTCAGCTCCCTGAAAAGGGAGCGACACGCCAGTCCACCTGTCCAAAGGACAGAAAAAAACACGGTGGGCTGGGGGGCGATCTCCTCCATTTCAGGGAGCTGAAGATCGTTTATTGGTTCTTGGGCTCATTAAAAATTCCGCCGGTCCTACCCGTCCACAGGGGCAGTTAACCCCATCTGTGCTGCTGGTAGGACGTAAGGGAAGCATATTTTTTTGTTTGGTTTTTAACTGCTGCATCCTTTCTGACTTTCGGTAATTTGGTAACATTTCCCCCACTTTCTGCTTATACCGGGGGTCTAGTAGCGTGGCCACCCAGTACAAGTCGTTCTCCTTCATCCTTTTTATACGAGGGTCCCTCAACAGACATGACAGCATGAAAGACCCCATTTGCACAAGGTTGGATGCCGAGCTACTCATTTCCCGTTCCTCGTTCTCACTGATGTCATTGACGGTCTGTTCTTCCCCCCAGCCACGTACAACACCACGGGTCCCAGATAGGTGACAACAACGAGCACCCTGGGATGCCTGCTGTGGTTGGTCTTCCTCCTCCTCAAAGCCACATTCCTCCTCTGACTCCTCTTCTTCATACTCCTCTTGCAACGTTGCCGAAGGTCAGGCAAGCGATGATGACAAGGCTGTTTCTGGTGGTGATGGTGACCACAACTCTTCCTCTTCCTCTTCACGCTCATCTACAGCCTGATCCAGCACTCTTCACAGGGCACGCTCCAGGAAGAAAACAAATGGGATGAGGTCGCTGATGGTGCCTTCGGTGCGACTGACTAGGTTTGTCACCTCCTCAAAAGGACGCATGAGCCTACAGGCATTGCGCATGAGCGTCCAGTAACGTGGC
Organism: Bufo bufo; assembly: GCF_905171765.1. Lineage (NCBI taxonomy): Eukaryota > Metazoa > Chordata > Amphibia > Anura > Bufonidae > Bufo > Bufo bufo. The sequence continues at coordinate 40,486,824 of NC_053389.1, forward strand.
AAAAAAATTCCCAGCTCCGCAGAGGCTGTCCTAGCACCCCGGTCATACAAATACTCGTTGACGGCTTTTTCTTGTTGGAGCAGGCGGTCGAACATTAGGAGTGTTGAATTCCAACGTGTTGGGCTGTCGCAAATCAAGCGCCTCACTGACATGCACTGAATGTCTGAAAAGTGCGCCATGGCCGTGTAGGAATGCCTGAAATGGCCACACACCTTCCTGGCCTGCTTGAGGATGTCTTGTAAGCCTGGGTACTTAGTCACAAAGCGTTGTACGATGAGATTCAACACATGTGCCATGCACAGCACATGTGACAACTTGCCCAAATTCAATGCCGCCAACAAATTGCTTCCATTGTCACACACCACTTTGCCGATCTCCAGTTGGTGCGGGGTCAGCCACTGATGCACCTGTGTGTGCAGGGCGGACAGGAGTGCTGGTCCGGTGTGGCTCTTTGCTTTCAGGCAAGTCAGCCCCAAGACAGCGTGACACTGTCGTATCTGGGATGTGGAATAGCCCCTGGGGAGCTGGGGGGGTTCAGTTGATGTGCAGCCAGATGCCGCAGCAGAAGAGGACTCAGCCGAGGAGGTTATCGAAGAGGATGGAGTAGGAGGAGTAGAGGAGGTGGCAGTAGGCCTGCCTGCAAGTCGTGGCGGTGTCACCAACTCCGCTGCAGAGCCACGCATTCCATGCTTGGCAGGCGTCAGCAGGTTGACCCAATGCGCAGTGTACGTGGTATACCTGCCATGACCGTGCTTTGCAGACCAGGTATCAGTGGTCAGATGGACCCTTGCCCCAACACTGTATGCCAGAGATGCCATGACTTCCTTTTCAATCACTGAGCAGAGGTTTGGGATTGCCTTTTTTGAAAAAAAAAATTGTCCGGGTACCTTCCACTGTGGTGTCCCAATAGCGACAATTTTTTTTGAAGGCCTCAGACTCCACCAGCTGGTAAGGTAAAAGCTGGCGGGCTAAGAGTTCCGTCAAGCCAGCTGTCAGACGCCGGGCAAGGGGGTGAATCTTACGCTCAAAATTTTCCTTTACAGACACCTGACTGAGGGCAGATGAAATGGAACTGCTGAAGGTGAGAGGCGGAGTGGCGGGTGGTTGAGAGGGGGCAAGGAGGACAGCAGTGGTTGACGTGGCTGAAGATGCTGTACCAGGAGGAGGATGGTGGCTTTGAGTTTGTGTGCTGCTTGTACTCATGTGTTGATCCCATTGGCGTTTGTGATGTGAGATCATGTGCCTTTGCAAAGCAGTTGTACCGAGGTGGGTGTTGGACTTCCCACGGCTCAGTTTCTTTTGGCACAGGTTGCAAATGGCATTGCTGTTATCAGAGGCAGACACACAAAACAAATGCCACACTGCTGAGATTTGCAATGACGGCATTCTGGTGGTGGCAACAGCATGCGTTGATTGGCGTGCTGTCTGGCTGACCTCAGGTGCCGATACATGCTGTCTGACTGTGCCACTAGCTCCTTGCGACGACCTCCCCCTGCTTTCAACTCGTCTCCCTAGTTCTCTCTGTCTCCCTTTCTGAACTTTCCCCCTCTTCTTCTTCTCTTCGAGCAGGCACCCACGTGGCATCCACGGACACATCGTCATCATCAACCACTTCACTTGTATCTGACACCTCAGCAAATGAAGCAGCAGCGGGTACAACATCATCATCATCACACTGTACGTCCTTGTGTGTAATGCTGCCTGACTGAGACATATACCTGTTATCTACATCCTCTGGCAATAATGGTTGCGCATCACTAATTTCATCCAACTGATGTGTAAATAACTCCTCTGAGGGATCAAGTGAAGCGGCTGTGGTGGCTGTGATGGTAGTGGTGGTGGTGGCGGCGGGCGGGAGAGTGGTAACTTGAGAGCAGGTGACCAAAGCTGAGCTGGAGGAGGATGGTGCGTCAAGGTTCTTAGCGGTAGCTGTTGAAGATTGGGTGTCCTGTGTAAGCCAGTCAACTATTTTCTTCGAATTTTTTGGGTTCAGGGTACGTGGCATCTCAACACTGGGCATTATTCCAGGGCCAGTGGAAATCACAGCACCACGACAGCCCCTGCGGGGTGGCCTGCCTCTGCCTGTGATTGTTTTTTAGATAAGTGGTACTATGCGTGCAAGTTACTGTGCCACCCTATATAAGTATAATGTGTAGAGTGAATCTAAATCGCACCTCCTCATTCCTATGCTTCTGATATGACCATAGTTTACAAATATCAGCATTTCTTATGATAAAACATGGCTATACAGCACTGTTATCAATCATTTGCTGTGCACTATAAAGAGGCAATTAGTATACAGTTTGATCAAAGAGCATAGGCCCACTTACCGCGACAAGGTTGCCTCTTGTTTAAGTGGGAACCTACTCTAACCAATGGCGCGACTCCGTGCGGCGACCACCGTGCCTCCACACCGCTCCAGCAGGCAATGGGACCCAGCAGCCGCACAGCGGCCCCACTGTACAGTGAGGCCACCTGGGCCCCGGGTCCCATCACTCCACCGGCACGGCACAGAAGCAGCGACGGCCGCCGTCCAGCGCCGCATGTGAACTGGTGCAAAAGGCTCACCTGTTCACAACCTCCCAGGAACTCCAACTGAGATGTGGTAGGAATTTATAAACCCTTTGCAGACTTCTGCTAATTTAAAAGAACCTGAGCTAAAGTGGGAAGGAGTGCTGATTCAGAGGGGGAGAAAAGACAGCATAGCGAAAATACTTATAATGTGTAGAGTGAATCTAAATCGCACCTCCTCATTCCTATGCTTCTGATATGACCATAGTTTACAAATATCAGCATTTCTTATGATAAAACATGGCTATACAGCACTGTTATCAATCATTTGCTGTGCACTATAAAGAGGCAATTAGTATACAGTTTGATCAAAGAGCATAGGCCCACTTACCGCGACAGGGTTGCCTCTTGTTTAAGTGGGAACCTACTCTAACCAATGGCGCAGCTCCGTGCAGCGACCACCGCGCCTCCACACCGCTCCAGCAGGCAATGGGACCCAGCAGCCGCACAGCGGCCCCACTGTACAGTGAGGCCACCTGGGCGCCGGGTCCCATCACTCCACCGGCACGGCACAGAAGCAGCGACGGCTGCCGTCCAGCGTCCACCCTATATAAGTGGTGGGCAGTGGGCACAGTACAGTCTGTGTGGGCCTGACACACACTGGCTTGCAACTGCGATTATATCACAGAAAAATAATAAATTGAATTTTTTTTATCTGCAAGGTATTTGTGAGTGACACCCTGTAACGGTATGAGTGGTGGCCTAGCCAGTGGCCACAGTACAGTCTGTGGGCCAGACACACACTGGCTTGCAACTGGGATTATATCACAGAGAAATAATAAATAGATTTTTTTTAATCGGCAAGGTATTGTGAGTGACACCCTGTAACGGTATGAGTGATGGCCTAGCCAGTGGCCACAGTACAGTCTGTGGGCCAGACACACACTGGCTTGCAACTGCGATTATATCACAGAAAAATAATAAATATAATTTTTATCTGCAAAGTATTTGTGAGTGACACCCTGTAACGGTATGAGTGGTGGCCTAGCCAGTTGGCCACAGTACAGTCTGTGGGCCAGACACACACTGGCTTGCAACTGCGATTATATCACAGAGAAATAAAACCCCCTGTATTTAAAGGGTTTATCTCACACGGCCTGGCCCACAGTAGGCCTGAATTAAAGATTTGTGCACCAAATGGCGGTATTTCAAATATCTGAATATAACCCAAATGTATAAAGGGTGTATCTCACAATGAAATAGGCAGCAAAGGCTGCCAAATAAACTTTTTGGGCCCAAACGGGTGTTTGTTTAATAACTGAATATGGCAGCAGTATATAACCCAGGAATTTCACACGTGCTGATGCTGCAAGGCCTGAAATATTGTGTATTTTGCACCAAAAAAGGTGTTTTATTAATGAACTAATATAAGCCCTGTATATACAGGGTGTATCTGACACGGCCTGACTCACAGTAGGCCTCAATTAAAGATTTGTCCACCAAATGGCGGTATTTCAAGTATCTGAATATAACCCAAATGTATAAAGGGTGTATCTCACAATGGCATATACAGCAAAGGCTGCCAAATAAACTTTTTGGGCCCAAACGGGTGTTTGTTTAATAACTGAATATTGCAGCAGTATATAACCCAGGAATTTCAAACGTCAAGATGCTGCAAGGGCTGAAATATTGTGTATTTTGCCCCAAAAAGGGTGTTTTATTAACCCCTTAAGGACTCGCCCCTATTTCACCTTACAGACTTGGCCATTTTTTGCAAATCTGACCAGTGTCACTTTAATTGCTGATAACTTTAAAACACTTTGACTTATCCAGGACATTCTGAGATAGTTTTTTCGTCACATATTGTACTTCATGACACTGGTAAAATGAAGTAAAAAAAAAATCATTTAATTTTTTTTTGAAAATACCAAATTTACCAATTTTTTTTTTTAAATTGCTAATTTCCAAGATTCAATTTCTCTACTTCTATAATACATAGTAATACCTCCAAAAATAGTTATTACTTTACATTTCCCATATGTCTACTTCATGTTTGGATCATTTTGGGAATGATATTTTATTTTTGGGGGATTTTACAAGGCTTAGAAGTTTAGAAGCAAATCTTGAAATTTTTCAGAAATTTTCAAAAACCCAATTTTTAGGGACCAGTTCAGGTCTGAAGTCACTTTGCGAGGCTCACATAATAGAAACCACCCAAAAATGACCCCATTCTATAAACTACCCCCCTCAAGGTATTCAAAACAGATTTTACAAACGTTGTTAACCCTTTAGGTGTTTCACAAGAATTAATGGAAAATAGAGATAAAATTTCAAAATTTCACTTTTTTGGCAGATTTTCCATTTTAATAATTTTTTTACAGTTACAAAGCAAGGGTTAACAGCCAAACAAAACTCAATATTTATGGCCCTGATTCTGTAGTTTTCAGAAACACCCCATATGTGATCGTAAACTACTGTACGGGCACACGGCAGGGCGCAGAAGGAAAGGAATGCCATACGGTTTTTGGAAGGCAGATTTTGCTGGACTGTTTTTTTTGACACCATGTCCCATTTGAAGCCCCCCTGATGCACCCCTAGAGTAGAAACTCCATAAAAGTAACCACGTCTAATAAACTACACCCCTCAAGGTATTCAAAACTGATTTTACAAACGTTGTTAAGCCCTTAGGTGTTTCACAAAAATTTATGGAAAATAGAGATACAATTTAAAAATTTCACTTTTTTGGCAGATTTTCCATTTTAATAATTTTTTTACAGTTACAAAGCAAGGGTTAACACCCAAACCAAACTCAATATTTATGGCCCTGATTCTGTAGTTTACAGAAACACCCCATATGCGGTCTTAAACTACTATACAGGCACACGGTAGGGCGCAGAAGGAAAGGAATGCCATACGGTTTTTGAAAGGCAGATTTTGCTGGACTGTTTTTTTTGACACCATGTCCCATTTGAAGCCCCCCTGATGGACCCCTAGAGTAGAAACTCCATAAAAGTTACCCCATCTAAGAAACTACACTCCTCAAGGTATTCAAAAGAGATTTTATAAACGTTGTTAACCCTTTAGGTGTTCCACAAGAGTTATTGGCAAATGGAGATGAAATTTCAGAATTAAAATTTTTGGGCAAATTTTCCATTTTAATAAATTTTTCCCAGTAACGAAGCAAGGGTTAACAGCCAAACAAAACTCAATATTTATGGCTCTGATTCTGTAGTTTACAGAAACACCCCATATGTGGTCGTAAACAGCTGTACGGGCACGCGGCAGGGCACAGAAGGAAATGAATGCCATACGTTTTTTGGAAGGCAGATTTTGCTGGACTGTTTTTTTTTGACACCATGTCCTATTTGAAGCCCCCCTGATGCACCCCTAGAGTAGACACTCCAAAAAAGTGGCCCCATTTTAGAAACTACGGGATAGGGTGGCAGTATTGTTGGTACTAGTTTAGGGTACATATGATTTTTTATTTGCTCTATATTACACTTTTTGTGAGGTAAGATAACAAGAAATAGCTGTTTTGGCACCGTTTTTTTTTTTTGTTATTTACAACATTCATCTGACAGGTTAGATCATGTGATATTTTTATAAACCAGGTTGTCACGGTTGCGGCGATACCTAATATGTATACTTTTTTTTATTTATGTAAGTTTTACACAATGGTTTCTTTTTTTAATCATGTTTTAGTGTTTCCATAGTCTGATTGCCATAATTTTTTCAGTTTTTGGGCGATTACCTTGGATAGGGTATGATTTTTGTGGCATGAGATGACGGTTTTATTGGCACTATTTTGGGGTGCGTGTGAATTTTTGATCGCTTGCTATTACACTTTTTGTGATGTAAGGTGACAAAAAATGGTTCATTTCGCACAGTTTTTATTTAATTTTTTTTACGGTGTTTATCTGAGGGGTTAGGTCATGTGATATGTTTATAGAGCCGGTCGATACGGATGCGGCAATACCTAATATGTACACTTTGTTTTTCCCCTATTTTTTACAATTTTTTTTTAACTTTATTTGGGGAAAATGACGTTTTTGTTTATTTTTACTTGAAACTTTTATTTTTTGGGGGGGAAAACTTTATTTTTTCAACTTTTCTTTTCATTTTATTTTTTGTCCCACTTTGGGACTTGAACTTTTGGGGGTCTAATCCTTTACAATGCATTCCAATACTTCTGTATTGGAATGCATTGGCTGTATGAGTAATACTGTGTGTATGGGTGATGGGGACGCTTCTAGTTAGAATATACTACGAACTGTGTACATGACTGCCCCCTGATCACCTGATCTCTTACAGGGGGGTGTGATCTGCACAATTAACCTCTCAGGTGCTGCACCTGAAGGGGTTAATTGTGCGTATCATAGCCCCCTGTAAGAGATCAGGGGCTGCCAGGCAGCAGGGGGCAGACCCCCCTCCATCCCCAGTTTGAATATCATTGGTGGCCAGTGTGCGGCCCCCCCTCCCTCCCTCTATTGTATTAATATCATTGGTGGCCAGTGCCTATTGACTTGCATTGTAAGTCAGGACGGATCCGTTTGGCTCCGCACGGCCAGGCGGACACCTTTTTTTCATGTCCGTGGATCCTCCAAAAATCAAGGAAGACCCACGGAAGAAAAAACAGTTACGGATCACGGACCAACGGAACCCCGTTTTGCGGACCGTGAAAAAATACTGTCGTGTGCATGAGGCCTAAGCCTGCAAATGCACCAGATGTTGTAAATTGCCCAAAAAATAGGGATTTTCAATGTCCCAAAAGCCGCCACCTGACTGTCTTATTAAAGTAATTTTTTTTCGGTCACTGGGCTCAGGGCAGGATAAAAAAATTGTGCCCTGCACCCACACAACACAATGTATGTACACTGCGTGCAGAATTATTAGGCAAATGAGTATTTTGACCACATCATCCTCTTTATGCATGTTGTCTTACTCCAAGCTGTATAGGCTCGAAAGCCTACTACCAATTAAGCATATTAGGTGATGTGCATCTCTGTAATGAGAAGGGGTGTGGTCTAATGACATCAACACCCTATTAGGCAACTTCCTTTTCTTTGGCAAAATGGGTCAAAAGAAGGACTTGACAGGCTCAGAAAAGTCAAAAATAGTGAGATATCTTGCAGAGGGATGCAGCACTCTTAAAATTGCAAAGCTTCTGAAGTATGATCATCGAACAATCAAGCATTTCATTCAAAATAGTCAACAGGGTCGCAAGAAGCGTGTGGAAAAACCAAGGCGCAAAATAACTACCCATGAACTGAGAAAAGTCAAGCGTGCAGCTGCCAAGATGCCACTTGCCACCAGTTTGGCCATATTTCAGAGCTGCAACATCACTGGAGTGCCCAAAAGCACAAGGTGTGCAATACTCAGAGACATGGCCAAGGTAAGAAAGGCTGAAAGACGACCACCACTGAACAAGACACACAAGCTGAAACGTCAAGACTGGGCCAAGAAATATCTCAAGACAGATTTTTCTAAGGTTTTAAGGACTGATGAAATGAGAGTGAGTCTTGATGGGCCAGATGGATGGGCCCGTGGCTGGATTGGTAAAGGGCAGAGAGCTCCAGTCCGACTCAGACGCCAGCAAGGTGGAGGTGGAGTACTGGTTTGGGCTGGTATCATCAAAGATGAGCTTGTGGGGCCTTTTCGGGTTGAGGATGGAGTCAAGCTCAACTCCCAGTCCTACTGCCAGTTTCTGGAAGACACCTTCTTCAAGCAGTGGTACAGGAAGAAGTCTGCATCCTTCAAGAAAAACATGATTTTCATGCAGGACAATGCTCCATCACACGCGTCCAAGTACTCCACAGCGTGGCTGGCAAGAAAGGGTATAAAAGAAGAAAATCTAATGACATGGCCTCCTTGTTCACCTGATCTGAACCCCATTGAGAACCTGTGGTTCATCATCAAATGTGAGATTTACAAGGAGGGAAAACAGTACACCTCTCTGAACAGTGTCTGGGAGGCTGTGGTTGCTGCTGCACGCAATGTTGATGGTGAACAGATCAAAACACTGACAGAATCCATGGATGGCAGGCTTTTGAGTGTCCTTGCAAAGAAAGGTGGCTATATTGGTCACTGATTTGTTTTTGTTTTGTTTTTGAATGTCAGAAATGTATATTTGTGAATGTTGAGATGTTATATTGGTTTCACTGGTAAAAAATAAATAATTGAAATGGGTATATATTTGTTTTTTGTTAAGTTGCCTAATAATTATGCACAGTAATAGTCACCTGCACACACAGATATCCCCCTAAAATAGCTAAAACTAAAAACAAACTAAAAACTACTTCCAAAAATATTCAGCTTTGATATTAATGAGTTTTTTGGGTTCATTGAGAACATGGTTGTTGTTCAATAATAAAATTAATCCTCAAAAATACAACTTGCCTAATAATTCTGCACTCCCTGTAGATCGCTGAGCTAGATTCAGATTTTGAGCAAAGAGTCTCTCCTATTCTCTCCCTGAAATCACCAGCAGCATCCTCCCCCTACACTAAGCACAGCAGAGTGACGTGCAGCGCTACGTGACTCCATAGAGGCTGGGTCACATGCTGCACTGGCCAATCACAGCAATGCCATTAGTAGACATGGCTTCTAAGGGCACACAGTTAACCGCTTGTTGATTGGCTGCTCTGCAGCCTTTCAAAAAGCGCCAAGAAACCGCCGAACACCGAACCCGAACTTTTACTGAAATGTTCGGGTTCGGGTCCGGGGTCCAAAAATCCTACTTTTGCGGACCGCACATCACTGGCACTCTCATAGAAAATACCTTTTCTTGTCTACAATTGCATACTATTTTTTTGCAGAACGGAAGTGCGGATCCGCAAATGCGGATGCGGACAGCACATTCCGGCCCAATTGAAAATGAATGGGTCCGCACCTGTTCCGCAAAATTGGAGGCCGTTCTGTCTCTGCAAGTCTAGAAGGGGGTCATTCTTTGCCACATAAGAATGGCTGAAAGGTGAGAATAGTCTCCTGGATGTTGCCAGCACCCTCTACAAGACATTGTTCTTTTAAAAAAAAAGCATTGCATAACTAAATTTGTCATGTGAGACATGCAGGAAGCACCTGTTATTTTGCCCAAATATAGTGCGATTGTCACTGACCACCTTGCCCAGTTGGAGTTGGCGAGGAGACAGTCAGTAGGATGTTTGCTGCTCTAACACAGCATGTCATCACTTCACTTTACCCTTATGATAGGTGAGAGCTGGAGTATGAGCAACACTCTTCCCTGCTGCTATTTAGGAGGATATCCATGATGAGGAGGTGGTGGATGCACCCCTTGGTGTGGGAACCAGACTGACACAAACATGTAGGTGTCAAGAGGATCCAGCCTTCTTGTTGCGGTGCTGTCTTACCGCAAAAAGCATTGACTCAGTGGGTTGTGAAAGACATGTACTGTCCCTGCCCGTAATAGCTGCTAAAGGTGTCCGCGATGGCATGCACTCTGTTGCACAGTGAGAATTACAAGGAGTGGCCCACATTCTCCACTCTGTAAGGGATGTTTTTTTTTTTTGCAGAAATAATGTCTGTTAGATATTTTCCAGCAAGGCTGAACTCATGCCATCAGCTCCCTAAAGGAAGCAGACTCTACTAAATGTTACAGCAGTGACTGTGTAGTACCCCAGACCTGGGGGTACTACATTTGTAATGGTTTCTAATGTAAATGCAATGTAATAGAATGTCATGCTATACACTTTGCTCACCAGTAGGTGGGGTACAGTTAGCAGTGGTAGCAGTGGGCTGGTCTGACTCAGAGCAGCTTATTAGAGTCAGTTTTGGAATCAGAATGTAGAAGGTGTTTAGTGAGGGAGCATGCAATCCATCTCCCACTCCTCCAGGCCATGTGGACCTCAGAGCCGGCTCATCTAGGAGGACATCATTGCCCCAGAGAGACTGTAAGGTCCTGGGCCACAGAAGATTTGCAAACTATGATGTATTTGTGTCAGCAGAGTTATCAAGTAATAAAGCTATACAGAGTCCACTGCAAGGTGTTGGGTAGCATGTTCACTTGGACCTTAGCGTGTCTCTGCAGCCTCTCTGACTAGTATTACTAAAACTAAATCTTTATTATAAATGCATTAAAACACATATAAACTTCTTGGGAACACCTGTGTAGTATCCCCTGATGACGCCGAATCGATTCGGCGAAACATGTAGGGATACAGGCTCTTCAATTTTTAGGTCAGGAAGGGTAGATAGGAAATCCCGGACCTAACCTATTCCTGAGAGTTTTAACAATTTGTTCCCAAGAAGTTTATATGTGTTTTAATGCATTTATAATAAAGATTTAGTTTTAGTAATACTAGTCAGAGAGGCTGCAGAGACACGCTAAGGTCCAAGTGACCACCTAACTCTATTTTTCTGTAATAAATAGCGTGGCAACCTCCTGTGGGATCCTATCGTTTGTTATATTAACGGGTAACATGTTCAGACACCATCACAGCAGTTCAGGACAGGCATAGGTAAAAGCATGCATCATACAGTGGACACCTACAGTCAAAGGTGCAAGCTTTATAGCCATAGGAAAGGTAATCAGGAGACATTGTCAGCTAGCAATTAGTGATGAGCGGCAGGGGCAATATTCAAATTTGCGATATTTCGCTAATATTTTGTAGGATATTCATCATATATTCACGAATTTGAGAATTCGAGATTATATTCTTGATTGCGAAAATCGGCAATGTAAAATTTGAGTAATGTGCACGGAATACAGGCGTGGGTCACTTATGCTATATTTTTCAAACTGGTATAAGTTTCCTGAGACTGGAGAAAATGGTTGGCACGGCAGAACATTAGAATAGCTTTATATGCAGATAGAGGGCTCCAATATATTTGCGCTTACGAATTTTCGGCAATAGTAATGGGTAGGCAACTTTTCTATTGGTTGCTAGGGATGTTGCTAAGCTGTGACAAAGCCTTCTCATTGGCCCACAAGCTAGAAGAAGGGAGGGATGACCACCTGATTTGTACTGTGTTAAAAAAAAACTAAAAAAAATTGCTTTTAAGAATATATGGCGCCATATTCTAAATAATCGCAAATTCTCGAAGTGCCAATATTCGCGATTAAAATTTGCTATTCGAATATTCGCGCTCAACACTACAAAATTCTGAGTGTCATATTCTGCCATATTGCCAGTTACTATACCTCATTATCTGGGAGGTGAAATTGCATTTTGTACAAACTGTTGCTGGATATGATGCTATTTGTTTTCGCACTCAGTAAAGATAGATGTTCTTTGTTCTATAATCTCTACCTGGTTCCTTCATCATTTACCTTTATCACTGCATTGAACCCCAGGGATTGTCAGCCACGTGTAGGACACAGTGACACTACACTTCATCAGGGCCACTACCACTCCCATCCTCTGCACCGGCTCCTTAGGTGTTCGCTGCAACTTCACTGTCAGCAACTTGCCCACATGGGAGTTAAGCTTGCTCACCAGTGAATTGCTTGGCCTGTTATCGATGGCTGATGACATAGAGTAGGAGGAGGTGGAGTAGTCCGAGTTGGAGAAGCAGTAAATGACGATACAGTATAACTGTTAGCTCTTCAGACATCGAGTGTCATAATCAAATAATGAATTATTATTTGTATTTAATAATAGATAAAATGCAATAAAACACAATAAAATGTAATAAATATAATAAAAACATTTCCCCAGTATGTCCACTTACAGTACAGTATATGCCATTTCCAAATAATCTACTTGTATATTAAAACCACTGGCCAGATAGGTATTTCATTGATAGTTAAGCAGGAGTACTCTGATTTCTGCAAGACTCCTGTCTTTATAGCAGTGATATGTCTGCACTGTGCACTGTTTACCACAACGTAACCGAACTTTGTGCACAGTGCCTATAATAGCAATATGTCTGTATTGTTTACCAGGATGTACTCAAGCAAGTATTGGTATTATATTCAGTTGCTAAATGATGTAACATTTATTCTCCAATCTATTACTTACTGTATCCTTTACTTACTGTACCCTCTTATACTGTTCCATTATTGCAGCAGTTCCCAGAGTCTCATAGTTGCTTCTAGGCATTAACGTTTCACACTTAATGGACCTCTATTGGGGTACCACAAGATCAGCTAGGTGAGTTTCAGGGTGCCTAAACCTTTCCTCAGTAGCTTTTAAAATTTGAAATAGTGGGAAATCTCAGATGCAAGTGCAGCGAGCCCCTGAAGAGCCTGTGCAAAGGATTGGAGTGGTAGTGGCCCTGATGTCAAAGGATCAGGCAGATACAGAGGAACAACAAGTATTTTTCTTTAACGAGTGCAAGGGTAGTACAACCAGCTGTCATTTGTATAAGGTGCAAGGTCTGTATCCCCAAATGATGGCGTATGGTGGAAAGCAAGAAGGCACACAATAGCACTTTAGAGTTATCCTTCTCGCTATCCTAATGTACCTTCACTAACAGCAATAAGCTGGCACTTGTGGCTATAGGTGTCCACTTGTAAAATGCAGGATTTTGTATCTGCTTATCCTGAACTGTGGTGATTGGTGTCTTAACTTGTTATCCCTTCACCTGCAGTGGAGTCTGTATTGTTGTAGGACTGGTCATTCTGCTGACTTTGGATTTTGTTGCTTACAGTTTTTCTAGCGGCCTAGGACCCTGCAGTCTCTCTGGGGTAATGGATATCACAGACAAGCTGTTTTTGTAGCCCTAGTGCCCTTGGAGCTGGAGTACATGCACATATTCCCTCACTCCAGGCTTGCTAAGCTCACTTTTAATAGAACCCTCTAGAGCAGGACCAGTCCAAACCCACCAAGAGCATAGGAATTGAAAGTTCCATTCCTAATATCAACTATACCTGTCACGGATGAGAGTGGGGGAAACCCTCAACCGTGCGATGTCAATAAGATAAGGGTAGCTGCTAGGCCAGGGCGACAGGATCAGGGAGCAGGTCACCTCCTAGCGCGTCCCTAATTCTGACCCTGACTCCTAACCGTATGAGCCAACCCAGATGGTAGGAGGGCTCATACTCCGGAGCCTAGGGTCCCTACTAGCCCTCAGGAAATACCTGGACTAGAAGCAGGGTAAGACGACCTGTTCCTCCTAGACAAGGACGAACAGGAGTCTCCACTGGCCAAGAAGCAAGGAGAGGGGAAACATATACAGCATATGGATATAGCAGATGAGTTAAACCAGTACCACACCTACCTGCCACAGACACGCTGACTGGAACCCGTGCACAAGTACTGCTGTCCACACAAACATTAAGGACACAGCACACACCACAAATCACACAAGTATCCAGGACACCCAAAGCTATATATAGCATATAGACTATAAAAACATCTTCTTAACATCATAACATATATTTTATGACCACAAGGGTGGCCCTCACTGGATAGATGGCATATAAGACCAGGAGGATGACTCCAGCATAAAGCATGGCTGGAGTACCCCTCAGCTACAGGCATCCAGCAGAAGCTAAATAGCCCAAGTAGCCACACCCACACACACATACTAGGAAAGGAGTTAACCTTTCCAACACCAGACAAGGTAAGTGTCACTTAAAGGGGAAATGCACACACAACTAAATCCTGTGCACACCAAACATAGAAAGTGAACACATACAAACACACGTTGCCAGATGCAACCGCATGCCTTGACAGCGAGCCGCCTGGCAACCAGCTCAGGCTGCTACACTGCCAACAACATCATGTTGCCAGCGGCAACCACACGTGAGGCAACAAGCTAACTGCCCTCACCTGCGGTAGACAACAAAGAGCAGACCGCGGGCAAATGCATGCGAGACAAAGAGTCACGACCAAAACCATAGCCGTGACAATTCCTTTCTACTGCTGAAGCATACGGCAGATACATAACGTAACATGACATCCTAATATATAACAGTACTTATAGATCTTTAGGTGTTCTTAGAATTCGAAATGGGTTAGTCAGGCAAACTTGAAACAGGATTGCTTGATCCAAATATTTTATATAAGTCTCTGTTCAGATGGATCACAAATAAACCTTTAAATATTACATCACATTTTTAATGTTCATAGTAATATACATTTTTTCCCCACTTATTCAGTCAATTGCATGCTTATTAAAGGGGTTGTCCCATGAAAAATATTCTACAGTTTTCAAAACAGCTCCTGGATCTGAATACTTTTGCAACTATATGTAGATAAAAATTTAGTATAGCCAGTGAGTTATTCAATAAAATGTACGATGGCCATAGATGTAAGATGGCCATAGATGCCCAGTTTCATCCTTCAACTGTCTCCTTAGCTGTGATAGGGAGAGAGCTGCAGCAGAATTGACACGCCCCCTGAGCTGCAGCAGAAAAGAATCTCCCCTTGAGCTGCCAGCTTGACATAAATGTAGCAAAGCAATGAACTGGGAGATCTCTGGATCCACGTGAGGTACATGGCTGGTTCTAGCTTTGTTCGTACGAGATTATCATGCACTATTGAAGTCAGATTATCATGCACTATTGAAGGCACTATTGAATTTTGTACATTAGTCATGGGATAACCCCTTTAAAACATAATTTCAGGGACTCTACTGCTATATGTATGTAATGATATCTTCCATCTGCTGGGGAAAGATGAACATCTCCCATGTAATGTTTACCTTTCACCAGAAGATGGCGCACACCCATACATATGGACTAACAGTGCCACAGCCCAAAGAAGAGATTCACATAGATGAGCTTGAATGTTATTTCATGTAGTTACGAGTAAATGTACTGTACTTTATGCACTGTGTACCTCGGAGGTTGTGCATGGAGAGTAGTTGCCCCTCTGCCTTCTTTATTCCAGGCTATACAAATTAAGGGGGTGATTTTTGAAACAGAAAAACGTCTAAATTAGGCGTATTTCTGGTGCAGATTCTGCCGCAAAGGTCCACAATCTGCGACTTTTCCCCACTCACGCCAGGTCAAAAAAAGTGGGCGTGGTGTGGGCAGGGAAGGGGAGGGGCCATCAGATCCATCTCATTTACCATTGTCTGTGCCTGTTTTAGGCATAGAAAATGGTCTAAATGTAAGACAACTTGAAAGCTGTCTTACAGTTAGAAGTGACGGTGGATCCACCAAAGTTAAGTAGAGTAGAGATGGCCTCACGGTTCGGCTGGTGGTCGTTTCGCGGCGAACTTTGCTCGTTCGTGGTTCGCCGAACAGGCAAACATATGGCGCCATATTCTTTTACATTGTGAAGAACTTTGAACTATGACACATCCATCAGGCGGTACAGGACAGTCAATTGAGACGTTTCAGCACATAGACATACCCCCTACCTTATAAATAAACCCCATCTGGCCGCTATTTTACATTCAGTCTTTTGCCAGTGTAAGGAGAGATTGCTGTGTGGAGCAGGGACAGGCTGCTAGGGACACCAAACGCTAATAGGGCCACAAAAGCCCTGGACTGGTATAGGTGTATTATCGATATGTGTGACTTACAGAGGGGTGTGATATACTTATAATATACTTTCTAACATAGAAAGTATATTATAGTGCATTTGTATTGTTCAGCAGTTGTGTGCGGTTCTGCTGCGATACTGCATACTGCAGATAATTTCAACTGGTGTGATATACCAGTTGCCCCCCCCAAAAAAACTGATGGAAGCAGGCGTGTTATATACCAATAATATACTTTCTATATAGTGCATTTGGGTAGTGCAACTTTTGTTTGCGGTTCTGCTGCATTACTGCAGCTACACAGAGTGACAAACGCTATTGGAACAAATAATTTCAACTGGTTGGATATATCAGTTTCCCCCCAAAATAACTGATTGAGGCAGGGGTGTGAAATACCAATAATATACTTTCTATATAGTGCATTTGGGTAGTACAGCATTTGTTTGCGGTTCTGCTGCGTTACCGCAGCAACACAGAGTCACAAACGCTATTGGAACAAATAATTTCAACTGGTGTGATATACCAGTTGCCCCCCAAAAAAACTGATTGAGGCAGGGGGGTGAAATACCAATAATATACTTTGGTATAGTCCACTGGCCTGCTGTAAAATTGATATCCAATGACCGTACAATCTACCTCCAGCCACATACTTACTTGTTCTTTTCTGTACGCTGAATGCATAATTTTTGGGCCTGTAGTCCACTGGCCTGCTGTAAAATTGATATACATTGACTGTCTAATATACCTCCAGCCACATACTTACTTGTTCTTTTCTGTACGCTAAATGCATAATTTTTGGGGCCTGTAGTACACTGACATGATGTAAAATTGATATCCAATGACCGTGTAATCTAGCTCTAGACACATACTTACTTGTTCTTTTCTATATGCTGAATGCCTATTTTTTGGGGCCTGTAGTCCACTGGCCTGCTGTAAAATTGATATCCAATGGCCGTGCAATTTACCTCCAGCCACATACTTACTTGTTCTTTTCTGTACACTGAATGCATAATTTTTGGAGCCTATAGTCTACTGGCCTGCTGTAAAATTGATATCCATTGACCGTGTAATCTACCTCCAGCCACATACATAGTAACATAGTAACATAGTACATAAGGCCGAAAAAAGACATTTGTCCATCCAGTTCGGCCTGTTATCCTGCAAGTTGATCCAGAGGAAGGCAAAAAAAAACTGAGGTAGAAGCCAATTTTCCTCACTTTAGGGGATTAAAAATTCCTTCCCGACTCCAATCAGGCAATCATAATAACTCCCTGGATCAACGACCCCTCTCTAGTAGCTATAGCCTGTAATATTATTACACTCTAGAAATACATCCAGGCCCCTCTTGAATTCCTTTATTGTACTCACCATACGTACTTGTTCTTTTCTGAATGCTAAATGCATAATGTTTGGGGCCTGTAGTACACTGGTCTGCTGTAAAATTGATATCCAATGACCGTGTAATCTACCTCCAGCCACATACTTACTTGTTCTTTTCTGTACGGTGAATTAATTATTGTTGCGGCCTCGGAGGAATTCAACATCAGTGACGACCACGTGTTATCGAATTTTAACTATTATCATTAGTTTTTTTTTCAAGAGGGTGGATTTCGTTAGCCATGTTTTTAATCCAATTTGATAATATTTAGTTCTTTTATACATATGTATTTGACCTGTATTTATACTGGTCTGAGGTATCCATTGACCGTGTAATATACCTCTGGCCACATAATCACTTGATCTTTTCTGTCCGGTGAATGCCTAATGTTTGGGGCCTGTAGTCCAGTGGCCTACAGTAAATTTTTTATCCATTGATGGCATAATGTACCTTGAGCCACATAATCAGAATTCCTTTTATGTCACGTGAATGCCTAATTTTTAAGGCCTGTACTCCCGTGGCCTAAAATATAAATTTTCTAGGTTCCGACAGGGCACATTTCAGAGAATTTCCCTTTAAGACGCATACAAATGTCCCCTGATTAAGACACATATTTTTTGGTGGAATTTTTGTCATTGATCCCCCTCTAGTATGTCACTGTCCGCGTTCGCGAACCGTCCCGGCTGATGTTCGTCCATCACCATTCATCGCTGAGAATAAAAATGAGGGATTTGAGTGGTTAATCAGTTAAAAAAAATAAACTCACCTTATCCATTTGAGCGTGAAGAGGCCACTGCAACCATGCTTGATTGAAGATTCTGTATGGAAACTTGCACGGTGCATGATGCCATCATCACGCTGGCCAACGTGGTGACGTCATACATCACCGTGTCTGAGATTTCGCTCTGGGTCTTCAATCAAGATGGCCATTGGTGGACTTTATGCGTTCAAATGGACGAGGTTTCTATTTTTTTTGATGATGCCATTTCAGGGAAAATTGATTAGTTACTACAAAGCACCAGAAAATTCGGCTTTGCAGGGAATCGAATTTTCCCTGAAATTCATATGGAAGTCCACAGGATACTTTGATTTGCTCCACCCTAGTCATAAGCATAGAGGTGGTATTGCAAGCCATTAGACACTATGAGCTGTCCCAAACTAAATGTATAAATAAAAAAATCTAGGGTACCCAGGAGAGAGCCTTGAGAGACACCAACAGATAGGGAGCGTGATGAGAAGGTGGTGTATGAAGGCATGATGTGAGAGTTAATTTTTTTTTGCAAAGTCATAATTAAATCAATAATTGGTGAGAAAACAAAGACCAATGTGACAAAATATGCAAATGGAAAATTATAAAACTAATACAGAGTTCACAGAACTGTGATATCCCTCAGGCTTCATATCATGTGTGCTCAGTCTGCTCATGCTTACTCTCTGTTTATCACTAGATGGCCTTGCGGTTTGCACGGTAGTTGTTTTGCAGCAAACTTTGCACGTTCACAATTCGCTGAACATGCAAACATATGGCGATGTCTGCCGGCGCCATATTCTAAAAACGCTAGCTAACTGGTATAGGTGTGCTATCGACTGGTGTGATATACTAATGGGTGTGATATACTTATAATTACAGTTGAGCGGTCACCTGGATGTTCAGGTTCGACGGGTTCGGCCGAACTTCACAAAAAAGTTTGAGTTCGGGACCTGAACTTGACCCGAACCCGAACCCCATTGAAGTCAATGAGACCCAATCTTTTGAGCACTAAAATGGCTGTAAAAATGTCATGGAAAGGGTTAGAGGGCTGTAAATGGCATCAAAATGTGCTTAACAGCATGGCAAGTGCTCTGCAAACAAATGTGGATAGGGAAATGACTTTAAATAACATAGAATACGTAAAAATAAAAAATAATAATCTTGATCTAGGAGGACGAGGTCCATATGGAGTAGGAGGTTAAGGAAGCGGTGGATGTGGCGGTGTAGGTGGAATCGGCGGTGGAGGAGGAGGAGGTAGCCTGCAATGCTTTTTGGTTTTAAATTTATTTTTTTATTTTTTTAAATTAGGGTACACCCCAAAACATTGGGAAATATAACCTGTGATAACCCCCTCCAGTCATGCTAAACACACGTTCAGACAATACACTGGCTGCAGGGCAGGCCAGCACCTCCAAGGGGTAAAGGGCAAGCTCAGGCCATGTGCCCAGTTTGGAGACCCAGAATCTTGCAGGGGGCAGAACCATCAGTCAGTTTGTGTAGGCGTGAGAAAGGCAGACCTCATCCAAGGGAGGTCAATGGCTGCAATGGGATGAAGCGGAAATGTGGGAGAAGTTATTAAAGCAGAAGGATCGAATAAAAGGGCCAATTAAAGACGAATTTTAGAAATTTAAGTCCCTGTCACCTATGCAGAGCAGAGGTTTATTCGCGGCAAAAATTGTAAAATGTCACACAAGAATGTAACAGAAAAATGAGTGAGATTTATTAACCTGTCTACTAGGTAGAGCAGGGGTATATCACACCAAAAAATTGGTGGATTTCACCCGAAAATGTAACAGACAAATTAGTGTTTTTTTTTTACCTGTCTACTAGGTAGAGCAGTGGTATACCGCACCCAAAAATTGGTGAATTTCACCTGAAAATGTAACAGTGAAATGACATTAGTGAAATGACATAAAATAAAATACGTACAAAAAAAAAAATTGATTTATATGGAATAGGAGTTTGAGGAGGCGGTGGACGTAGCGGTGTAGGTGGAAGCAGCGTTGGAGCAGGACAAGGTAGCCAACACTGGTTTTTGGTTTTAATTTTTATTTTTTGGCGACCTCCTCCTCTGCCCTCGCCTTGTGCTTCCACTGTGCCCCCGCTGTCAGGTGGGAATGCCACCAGCAGCGCGTCTACCAGCGTGCGCTTCTACTTTTTATTAACAGAATATGACAACAGAATATAATGCGTGTATCTCACAATGACAGATGCAGCTAAGGCTGCAAAATATTTTTTTTTGCCATAAATAGATGTTTTTTCAAAAGCAGAAAAGAACAACAGTATGTAAAGGGTGTATCTCACACGTACAGATGCAGACAAGGTTACAAAATTAAGATTTTTGCCCTAAATGTGTGTTTTTTTTTATACCAGAATATGACAGCAGTATATAACCCTTGAATTTCACAGAAAGAACAACAGTATGCAAAGGGTGTATCTCACACGTACAAATGCAGACAAGGCCGCAAATTAAGTATTTTGCCCAAAATGGGTGTTTTTTTAATACCAGAATAGCACAGCAGTATCTAAAGCGTGTATCTCACACGTACAGATGCAGACAAGGCCGCAAATTAAGTTTTTTGCCCTAAATGGGTGTTTTTTTAATAGCAGAATAGAACAACAGTATCTAAAAGGTGTATCTCACAATGACATATGCAGCAACATATTTTTTTTTGCCCTAAATGGGTGTTTTTTTAATAGCAGAATAGAACAACAGTATCTAAAGGGTGTATCTCATATTTACAGATGCAGACAAGACCAAAAATTAAGATTTTTGCTCAAAATGGGTGTTTATTTAATACCAAAATAGCACAGCAGTATGTAAAGGGTGTATCTCACAATGACAGATACAGCGAAGGCTGCAAAATTATGATTTTTGCCCTAAATGGCAGTTTTTTTAATAGCAGAATAGAAGACCAGTATCTAAAGGGTGTATCTCACACATGCAGATGCAGACAAGGCTGCAAAATTAAGATTTGAATGTTTTTTTAATACCAGAATATGACAGCAGTATATAACTAGAGATGTCGTGAACATAAAATTTTCCGTTCGCGAACGGCGAACGTGAATTTCCACGAATGTTCGCGAACGGGCGAACCGGGGGCGAACCGCCATAGACTTCAATAGGCAGGCAAATTTTAAAACCCACAGGAACTCTTTCTGGTCACAATAGTGATGGAAAAGTTGTTTCAAGGGGACTAACACCTGAACTGTGGCATGCCAGAGCGGGATCCATGGCAAAACTCCCATGGAAAATTACGTAGTTGACGCAGAGTCAGGTTTTAATCCATAAAGGGCATAAATCACCTAACATTCCTAAATTGTTTGGAATAACGTGCTTTAAAACATCAGGTATGATGTTGTATCGATCAGGTAGTGTAAGGGTTACGCCCGCTTCACAGTGACAGACCAAACTATGACAGACCAAACTCCCCTTTTAACTCACCGCAAACAGTCCATTTGCACAACCGCAAACTCCCCATTTGCACAAGGTTGGATACCAAGCTAGTCATGTCCCGTTCCTTGTCCTCACTGACGTCATTGAAGGTCTCTTCCTCCACCCAGCCACGTACAACACCAAGGGTCCCCGAAAGGTGACAACAAGCCCCCTGGGACGCCTGCTGTGGTTGGTCTTCCACCTGCTCAAAGCCACCTTCCTCCTCTGACTCCTCTTCTTCAGACTCCTCTCTCTGCGTTGCCGAAGGTCCAGCAATCGACGACGACAAGGCTGCTTCTGGTGGTGATGGTGACCACAACTCTTCCTCTTCATGCTCATCTACGGACTGATCCAGCACTCTTCGCAGGGCACGCTCTAGAAAAAACGCATATGGGATAAGGTCGATGATGTTGCCTTGGGTTTGACTGACCAGGTTTGTCACCTCCGCAAAAGGACGCATGAGCCTACAGCCATTGTGCATGAGCGTTCAGTAACGCGGCCCAAAAATACCCAGCTCCGCAGAGGCTGTCCTCTTTTTTTTTAATTAAAAAAATCTGTTCTTACCAGTTTTATCTCTGTTTTGTCCCCTATCAGGGGCCGGTGTATGGAATAGATTTTAGGAACCGGGAGATGGAAAAAGATGCTTAATCGGTCCTCTTACTTCCAATTTGGGGCACTGCGCGTGCGCCGTGCAATGTACTGTGATACCCGATCTGAGTGGTATGTTAAGTAGTACTATTCCTATCACTTTAATCCCTGTTACATCACCTATCACGGGCCGGTCTATGGAATAGATTTTAGGAACCGGGAGATGGAAAAAGATGCTTGGTCGGTCCTCTTACTTTCAATTTGGGGCACTGCGCGTGCGCCGTGCAATGTACTGTGCTACCCTATATGAGTGGTATGTTAAGTAGTACTATTCCTATCAGTTTAGGCTGGGTTCACACGAGCGTGTCCGGATTAGTTCCGGATGCGTCCCGGTGTGTTGCGGCAAACCCGCGCGAGTAGGAATGCAATTGCAGTCAGTTTTGACTGCGATTGCGTTCCGATGTTCAGTTTTTATCGCGCGTGTGCAATGTGTTTTGCACGCGCGTGATAAAAAACCGACTGTGGTACCCAGACCCGAACTTCTTCACAGAAGTTCAGGTTTGGGTTCGGTGTTGTGTAGATGTTATTATTTTCCCTTATAACATGGTTATAAAGGGAAAATAATAGCATTCTGATTACAGAATGCATAGTAGGTGATCAATTGAGGGTTAAAAAATAAAAAAAATTAACTCACCTTCTCCTCTTGTTCGCGTAGTTCTCCCGGTCTTCAGTTCTTTAAAAAGATGAACTATGGGCTAAAGGACCTTTGGTGACGTCAGATCACATGCTCCAATCACAGGGTCCATCACCACGGTGATGGACCATGTGATTGGAGCATGTGATCTTACGTCATCAAAGGTCCTTTAGCCCATAGTTCATCTTTTGAGAAGTAAAGAAGAGACCGGGACTTACGCGAACAAACGGAGAAGGTGAGTTAATTTTTTTTATTTTTTTTAACCCTCAACTGATCACCTACTATGCATTCTGTAATCAGAATGCTATTATTTTCCCTTATAACCATGTTATAAGGGAAAATAATACAGTGTATAGACAGTCACCTAGCAACCGTGCGTGAAAATCGCACCGCATCCGCACTTGCTTGCGGATGCATGCGATTTTCACGCAACCCCATTCACTTCTATGGGGCCTGCGTTGCGTGAAAAACGCAGAATATAGAGCATGCTGCGATTTTCACGCAACGCATAAGTGATGCGTGAAAATCATCGCTCATCTGAACAGCCCCATTGAAATGAACGGGTCCAGATTCAGTGCGGGTGCAATGCGTTCACCTACCGCATTGCACCCGCGTGGAAATCTCGCCCGTGTGAACGCAGCCTTAATCCCTGTTATGTCCCCTATGAGGGGCCGCTCTATGGAATAGATTTTAGGAACCGGGAGATGGAAAAAGATGCTTGGTTGGTCCTCCGACTTCCAATTTGGGGCACTGCGTGTGTGCCGTGCAATGTACTGTGCTACCCTATATGAGTGGTATGTTAAGTAGTACTATTCCTATCAGTTTAATCCCTGTTACGTCCCCTATCAGGGGCCGGTGTATGGAATAGATTTTAGGAACTGGGAGATGGAAAAAGATGCTTGGTTGGTCCTCCGACTTCCAATTTGGGGCACTGCGCGTGTGCCGTGCAATGTACTGTGCTACCCTATATGAGTGGTATGTTAAGTAGTACTATTCCTATCAGTTTAATCCCTGTTACGCCCCCTATCAGGGGATGTGTATCGAATAGATTTTAGACAACCGCAAAGAGTTGTCAATAGTTGACACACTCATGACATAAATTTTATTCCTCTATGCGTCAATCTTGGTGTAGTGATGACTGTGCTCGTGCGCACGTTTGTGAGATTGCAGGCGATGGCGGTTTTTCAAAGCCTATGGTTGTGCTAAGGTAGTTCAGTGACAGTTAAGTGATCCAGAAAACAATGATTCTGCAGTGTGGGCCCATTGTTGGCCTAGTAGGCTTTAATGATCAACTTAGATGATCACAAAGAAAATTCATGTTTTTTCTATGCAAAATTATCCAGCCGATCGCTTTTGGTCTGTTCACAATGAAGCAACGACCTTATCATCTGGGGTGTGCCAACATTGCCATTGCCAACACACTCATAGAGGTGATCGCTTCATTGTGATACGCAAGTTAACGATCACGAAGGGGAATTGACAAATGTATGTGCCTTTTTTTTTTTTTTGCAGCCACAGTGCAGCACCAGAGGCCAGAAAAATTAGGCATGTACACATGCCTGAAAAATTTGTTATTTTTGCAGCCGCTGCTGTAGCAGCTGCCGGAAAAATTTATGTTTTCCAGGCAGAAAGTGCCCTAAAACATTGCGGCTTGAACCATAGTTGGTGGCGGAGAAGTCACGCAAGTCATCCGGCATGCAGAGATTAAATACAGCAGCGTGTGGATTATTTTTAGCCCAAGGCATCTCATCTCATCAGGCCTTTTTTAGTCAAATGTATCGCCCACTGTCAGTCCCTTCGGGATCCATGCCTCATTCATCTTAATAAAGGTGAGGTAATCTAGACTTTTTTGACCTAGGCGACTTCTCTTCTCAGTGACAATACCTCCTGCTGCGCTGAAGGTCCTTTCTGACAGGACACTTGAAGAGGGACAGGCCAGAAGGTCTATCGCAAATTGGGATAGCTCAGGCCACAGGTCAAGCCTGCACACCCAGTAGTCAAGGGGTTCATCGCTCCTCAGAGTGTCGATATCCGGAGTTAAGGCGAGGTAGTCTGCTACCTGTCGGTCGAGTCGTTCTCTGAGGGTAAACCCCGAGGGTCTGTGGCGATGCGTAGGACTTAAAAAGCTCTGCATGTCCTCCATCAACAACACGTCTGTAAAGCGTCCTGTCCTTGCCGGCGTGGTCGTGGTAGGAGGAGGATAACTTTCACCTCTTCCCCTGTTAGATTCCCGTTGTGCTGTGACATCACCTTATACGCTGTGTAAAGCATACTTTTTAACTTGTTTTGGAACTACTGCATCCTTTCCGTCTTCCGGTAATTCGGTAACATTTCAGCCACTTTCTGCTTATACCGGGGGTCTAGTAGCGTGGACACCCAGTACACGTCGTTCTCCTTCATCCTTTTTATACGAGGGTCCCTCAACAGGCATGACAGCATGAAAGACTCCATTTGTACAAGGTTGGATGCCGAGCTACTCATGTCCTGTTCCTCGTCCTCACTGATCTCACTGAAGGTCTGTTCTTCCCCCCAGCCACGTACAACACCACGGGTACCAGATAGGTGACAACGAGCACCCTGGGATGCCTGCTGTGGTTGGTCTTCCTCCTCCTCAAAGCCACATTCCTCCTCTGACTCCTCTTCCTCAGACTCCTCTTCCAGCGTTGCCGCAGGTCCAGCAAGCGATGCTGATAAGGCTGTTTCTGGTGGTGATGGTGACCACAACTCTTCCTCTTTCTCTTCACGCTCATCTACGGCCTGATCCAGCACTCTTCGCAGGGCACGCTCCAGGAATAAAACAAATGGAATGATGTCGCTGATGGTGCCTTCGGTGCGACTGACTAGGTTTGTCACCTCCTCAAAAGGACGCATGAGCCTACAGGCATTGCGCATGAGCGTCCAGTAACATAGCAAAAAAATACCCAGCTCTGCAGAGGCTGTCCTAGCACCCCGGTCATACAAATACTCGTTGATGGCTTTTTCTTGTTGGAGCAGGCAGTCGAACATTAGGAGTGTTGAATTCCAATGTGTCGGGCTGTCGCAAATTAAGCTACTCACTGGCATGTTGTTTCGCCGCTGAATATCTGAAAAGTGCGCCATGGCCGTGTAGGAACGCCTGAAATGGCCACACACCTTGCTGGCCTGCTTGAGGACGTCCTGTAAGCCTGGGTACTTATGCACAAAGCGTTGTACGATCAGATTCAACACATGTGCCATGCACGGCATATGTGTCAACTTGCCCAAATTCAATGCCGCCAACAAATTGCTTCCGTTGTCACACACCACTTTGCTGATCTCCAGTTGGTGTGGAGTCAGCCACTGATCCACCTGTGCATTCAGGGCGGACAGGAGTGCTGGTCCGGTGTGACTCTCTGCTTTCAGGCAAGTCAACCCCAAGACGGCGTGACACTGTTGTATCCGGGATGTGGAATAGCCCCTGGGGAGCTGGTGGTGTGCAGTTGATGTGGAGCAAGAAGCAGCAGCAGAAGAGGACTCAGCCGAGGAGGTTAGCGAAGAGGATGGAGTAGGAGGAGTAGAGGAGGTGGCAGCAGGCCTGCCTGAAAGTCGTGGCGGTGTCACCAACTCCTCTGCAGAGCCACGCATTCCATGCTTGGCAGCCGTCAGCAGGTTTACCCAATGCGCAGTGTACGTTATATACCTGCCCTGACCGTGCTTTGCAGACCAAGTATCAGTGGTCAGATGGACCCTTGCCCCAACACTGTGTGCCAGACATGCCATGACTTCCTTTTCCACAATAGAGTAAAGGTTGGGGATTGCCTTTTGTGAAAAAAAAATTCGGCCGGGTACCTTCCACTGCGGTGTCCCAATAGCTACAAATTTTTTGAAGGCCTCAGACTCCACCAGCTTGTATGGTAAAAGCTGGCAGGCTAAGAGTTCTGACAAGCCAGCTGTCAGACGCCGGGCAAGGGGGTGACTCTGTGACATTGGCTTCTTACGCTCAAACATTTCCTTGACAAACACCTAACTGTGGGCAGATGAGCAGGAACTGCTCAAGGCGAGAGGTGGAGTGGCGGGTGGTTGAGAGGGGGCAAGGAGGACAGCAGTGGTTGACGTGGCTGAAGATGCTGGACCAGGAGGAGGATGGCGGCTTTGAGTTTGTGTGCTGCTTGTACTCGTCATCATGTTTTGATCCCATAGGCGTTTGTGATGTGAGATCATGTGCCTTCGCAAAGCAGTTGTACCTAGGTAGGTGTTGGACTTCCCACGACTCAGTTTCTTTTGGCACAGGTTGCAAATGGCATCGCTGTTATCAGAGGCAGACACACACAAAAAATGCCACACTGCTGAGCTTTGCAATGACGGCATTCTGGTGGTGGCAACAGCATGCGTTGATTGGTGTGCTGTCTGGCTGACCCCGGGTGCCGATACATGCTGTCTGACTGTGCCACTAGCTCCTTGCGACGACCTCCCCCTGCTTCCAACTCGTCTCCTCCTCCTCTCTGTCTCCCCATCTGAACTTTCCCCCTGTTCTTCTTCTCTTTGAGCGGGCACCCACGTGACATCAACGGACACATCGTCATCATCAACCGCTTCACTTGTATCTGACAACTCAGCAAAGGAAGCAGCAGCGGGTACAACATCATCATCATCACACCGTACGTCCATGTGTGTAATGCTGCCTGACTGAGATATATCCCTGTTATCTACATCCTCTGGCAATAATGGTTGCGCATCACTCATTTCTTCCAACTGATGTGTAAATAACTCCTCTGACGGATCAAGTGAAGCGGCTGAGGTGCAAGTGTTGGTGGTCTCGGCAGGCGGGCGAGTGGTAACTTGAGAGGTGCCCGAAGCTGAGCTGGAGGAGGATGGTGCGTCAAGGTTCAGAGTGGAAGCTGTAGAAGATTGGGTGTCCTGTGTTAGCCAGTCAACTATGTCCTCAGAACTTCGAGTTCAGGGTACGTGGCCTCTGAACACTGGGCATTATTCTAGGGCCAAAGGAAATGACAGCACCACGACCACGACAGCCCCTGCGGGGTGGCCTGCCTCTGCCTGTCATTTTTTTTTAGATTAGTGGTACTATGCGTGCAAGGTACTGTGCCACCCGATATGAGTGGTGGGCACTGGCAGTGGGCACAGTAAACTCTGTGGGCCTGACACACGCTGGCAGGCAACTGCAATTATATTACAGAGACAAAATTGTTTTACTGTTTTAAATGCAAGCTACTGTGACACCAGATATGAGTGGTGGGCACTGGCAGTAGTGGGCACAGTACACTCTGTGAGCCTGACACACGCTGGCAGGCAACTGCAATTATATTACAGAGATTTTTTTTTTTACTGTTTTAAATGCAAGCTACTGTGCCACCAGATATAAGTGGTGGGCACTGGCAGTGGGCACAGTACACTCTGTGGGCCTGACACACGCTGGCAGACAACTGCAATTATATTACAGAGAAAAAATTGTTCTACTGTTTTAAATGCAAGCTACTGTGCCACCAGATATGAGTGCTGGGCACTGGCAGTAGTGGGCACAGTACACGCTGTGGGCCTGACACACGCTGGCAGGCAACTGCAATTATATTACAGAGACAAAATTGTTTTACTGTCTTAAATGCAAGCTACTGTGACACTAGATATGAGTGGTGGACACTGGCAGTAGTTGGCACAGTACACTCTGTGGGCCTGACACACGCTGGCAGGCAACTGCAATTATATTACAGAGAGAAAAAAAAAGCAGACTGATGTACTAGCCCTAAAAAGGGCTTTTTAGGGTGCTGTCAGGACGCTGTCCTTATAGCAGATCAGATGAGTCTTTGAGGACTGGAGTGGACACAGAGCACTGGCCTAGCTAACGATTTCCTGCAGCAGCTGCACTCTCCCTGCTCTCACTTACACTGCAGCTTCAGAATGAATCTAAGATGGATGCTGTCCTTGCTTTTTGATAGGAGGTGGGAGGGTCTGGGAGAGAGGGTATGCTGCTGATTGGCTGGAATGTGTCTGCTGACTTTGAGGTACAGGGTCAAAGTTTTCTCAATGATGACAAATAGGGGGCAGACCGAACATCGCATATGTTCGCCCGCCGCGGCGAACGCGAACAAGCGATGTTCGCCAGGAACTGTTCGCCGGCGAA
The DNA here is from genome assembly GCF_905171765.1 of Bufo bufo. Classification (NCBI taxonomy): domain Eukaryota; kingdom Metazoa; phylum Chordata; class Amphibia; order Anura; family Bufonidae; genus Bufo; species Bufo bufo. The sequence continues at coordinate 40,515,668 of NC_053389.1, forward strand.
TAGTTCAGGACATCTCTATATATCACACGTACAGATGCAGACAAGGCCACAAATTAAGTATCTTGCCCAAAATGGGTGTTTTTTTAATACCAGAATAGCACAGCAGTATCTAAAGCGTGTATCTCACACTGACAGATGCAGACAAGGCTGCATATTAAGTATTTTGCACTAAATGGGCCTTTTTTAAAACTCTGAAAATTATAGCTGTATTTTTAGCTTAAATTGCACACTGAGTAAAGCGGCAGAGGCCCCAGATGGAGTTTATTGCCAAAAAATGTGTTTTTTTAAAGCCAGAAAATTATTGAAGTATTTAAAGCTTTTTTTTAACAGTCACAGATGCAGCAAAGGCTGCAATATTAAGTATTTTGCCCAAAATGGGTGTCTTTTGAATAACAGAATATGAAATCAGTATATAACGCTTGAATTTCACATGCACAGATGCAGCTAGGGCTGTAAAATTGTGTATTTTGCCCAAAAAGGGTGTTTTTTAAAACTCAGAAAATTATAGCTGTATTTCTAGCTTAAATTGCACACTGACTAAGGCTACTTTCACACTAGCGTTCGGAGCGGATCCGTCTGATGTTTCATCAGACGGATCCGCTCCGATAATGCAGACGTTCGCATCCGTTCAGAACGGATGCGTCTGCATTAAAACTTAGAAAATTTTCTAAGTCTGAAAGTTGTCTGAGCGGATCCGTTCAGCAGGGCTGGGACAAGGCCATTTGGTGCCCAGGGCGAAGATGGCAAACTGCGCCCCCCCCCCCCCCGTTTTTAAGAAAGAATCAATGTTGTTTCAAAACAAGAATATACTTAAAGCAATAGAACAAAGGACTGTGGGACTTTGAAAGTCACAGACACTATAAAGTTCCCCCCCATCATCATGTGCCAGTATAAAGTCCCCCCCATCATCATGTGCCAGTTTTGTAATAAGCCCCCCCAATGTGCCAGTAACACTATTGTAAAAAAAAACAAAAAAAAAACACTTATACTTACCTAAGTGTCAGCGATGCGATGCAGCCTCTTCCTGTGTCCCACGCTGTAATGTAAGGCTCAGGCGGCACGATGACGTCATTGCGCCGGCCTCTGATAGGCTGCCGGCCTAGTGCCTGCAGCCAGGGGCGTACATAAAAATCACTGGGCCCCATAGCAGGAATCTAAATTGGGCCCCCATTCCCCTTTTATAGCCTTTTATAGCCCCCAAAACAGCCCTGGCACACAAAAGAGGTATAATAGATGCAGATGTATATTATATACAGAAGTGTACAGTTATGTGAGGTACGCGGTATAATAGATGCAGTGTGTACAGGTATATAGTATATTCCCTAGTGTTCTGATATGTGAGGTACAGGGTATAATAGATGCAGTGTGTACAGGTATATAGTATATACAGCAGTGTACTGATATGTGAGGTACGGGGTATAATATATGCAGTGTATACAGTATATACAGTAGTGTAATATGTGAGGTACGAGGTATAATAGATGCAGTGTGTACAGGTATATAGTAAATACAGCAGTGTATTGACACCTCGTACCTCACATATCAGTACACTGCTGTATATACTATATATCTGTACACACTGCATCTATTATACCTCGTACCTCACATATATAGTATATACAGAAGTGTACTGATATCTGTACACACAGCATCTATTATACCTCATACCTCACATATCAGTGCACTGCGGTATATACTATATATCTGTACATATTGCATGTATAATACTGTGTAATATATGCAGTGTGTGTGCATGTATGTGTGTGCATATATATATATATATATATATATATACAGAGCAGTGTATTGATGTGACACATAGAAGGTATAATACTGTAGATGCAGTGTTTATAGAAATATGTGGTCAGTTATGCATTATAGTCACTGTGAGGTACATGAGGTAGTGGTAACTGTCTGAAGTAGTATACATGAGTGAGCAATGAGTAAAAACAGGGCATGGAGGGGGGGGGGGTAAATGATGAAAAGTGGAGGACCTCCTCTTACCTCTCCATTCCAGTCTGTATGGATCAATACAGAGCTGCTTGTGAACTTTTAATACTTGCTGTTAGGGGTTGAAGGACCTGTGATGATGTCATCACAGGTCCTGGCAGATGTACCTTTGAAACCTAGGAACTACACCATTTTTGGTGCAGTTCCTTTGCTAGATTCTGCAGGACCTGTGATGTTGAAGATGATGTCATCACAGGTCCTGGCAGATGCACTGTTCTAACCTGGGAACTACACTTTACACTGTGCAGTTCCCTTACAGGACCTGTGATGACATCATCAAAGGTCCTTTAGCTTTAGAAAGGTAAACAGGAGTAATTAGGGGGCGGGGCCTCTCCTCCACTTCGGTGCCTGCCTGCAGCCTATCAGAGGAAAGGGAAGGGACACGCCTCTCCCTCCCCTGCACCTCCGCTGGCACAGACAGTTTACAATGGAGATGAGCGCAATGGAAGCGCTCATCTCCCTGTGCCCGGCGGCGGCTGCTCACTTGGGGGGGGGGGGTCATTTTAGTTGGGGGGGCACATGGGGGGGCACAGCATGATGTAGGGGGGGCCGTGGCTGGCACTTCACCTGCGCCCCCCTCCTGTCCGCAAATGGTAGCGCCCAGGGCACCCGCTCCTTCGGCCCCTGCCTTGTACCGGCCCTGCCGTTCAGACTTTACATTGAAAGTCAATGGGGAACGGATCCGCTTGAAGATTGAGCCATATAGTGTCATCTTCAAGCGGATCCGTCCCCATTGACTTACATTGTAAGTGTGGACGGATCCGCTCGCCTCCGCACGGCCAGGCGGACACCCGAACGCTGCAAGCAGCGTTCAGGTGTCCGCTCACTGAGCGGAGCGGAGGCTGAACGCTGGCAGGCGGATGCATTCTCAGTGGATCCGCCTCCACTGAGAATGCATTGGGGCCAGACGGATGCGTTCGGGGCCGCTCGTGAGCCCCTTCAAACGGTGCGCACGAGCGGACACCCGAACGCTAGTGTGAAAGTAGCCTAATGCGGCAGAAGCCCCAGATGGAGGGTATTGCAAAAAATGGGTGGTTTTTAAAACCCAGAAAATTTATGGAGTTTATTGCCAAAAAATTTGTGTTTTTTCAAAGCCAGAAAATTATTGAAGTATTTAAAGCTTGTTTTAACAATAACATATGCAGCAAAGGCTGCAATATTAGGTACTTTGTCCAAAAAGGGTGTTTTTTTTATAGCAGAATATGACAGTAGTATATAACGCTTGAATTTCACACTGACAGATGCAGATGTAACACCCTAGAGTTATGTTACGAAACACTTTTACCCCGCTACCACCTGTTAAGTGTGTTTGCATTGTCATCCTGTGTAATTTAACATTACATCCTCACAAATGTGCATTATAAACCCTTGTTAAATGTATTTGCTGTAATTTTCATGTTCACCAGCAGGTGGCAGCAATGTGTTTAGAGACAGTTTAGCATTTCTAGACTGGAGTAGTACATTCCAGTTTAGCTCCCCCCTCTTTGAGGAGGTGTGGAATGTTCCCACATCCTGCCTCATGGGGAGGAAAGGAATTTACAGTTAGTGTACCAGCCAACCCTGCTGGGGGAAGGCTGTGTTAGTTGGAGCTCCCAGAAAATAGGGATCCCAAACCAGGACCTTGTCTCGGTTGAGACCAGAGGACATTCCCAGCCTGAGCCATCAGCCTCAGCTGGTTGACAAGCAAGCAGCCACCTCCAGCTTCCAGGAAGAAGCATTTTCTGTGAGCATAGCTGTGAGTACTTATCCAGAGTCCAGGAGAAGCCAAATTCCTCCTCAGCTAGTCAGGCCCACACCAAGAAGAAGATAGACAGAGCAGAAGATGGATACCTGCCAGATTCTCCAGGCACATAGTATAGGAGCAGAAGAGATATTGATCCCTGCCATACATTGCCAATACCTGCTGGGACCTAAAGGACTATTGCTGTAACTCGTATGGATTTATGATGCATTAAGTAAAGACAAGTTGGATTATATCACCAGTCTGGATCTCATTCCTTACTACCAAAGTTCCTACTAGCAATACTCAATTTATTGCAAGTGAGCCAGGATCCAGGAGTCCAGCCGTACCCAGGTAGGAGACACCGTTGACATTACACAAAGACACTATCCCCCCTCTGGCATTCCTCACCTGATACGTGAGTTATTACATCTTAAAGGGCCCTGCAACAGTACCCTGCGCACATTGCAATTGGCATCACGAACAAACCATAGACTTATATACATCTATCCTGACCCACTGCATAGTTGGCCACCGTACCACGCCCCGGCTCATTGCACAGACAAGGCCGCAAATTAAGTATTTTGCCCAAAATGGGTGTTTTTTTAATAACAGAATATGACAGCAGCATATAACGCTTGAATTTCACACGTACAGATGCAGCAAGGGCTGTAAAATTGAGTATTTTGCCCAAAAAGGGTGTTTTTTAAAACCCAGGAAAATAAAACTGTATTTCTAGCTTAAATTGCACACTGATTAATGCGGCAGAGGCCCAAGATGGAGGTTATTGCCAAAAATGGGTGTTTTTTAAAAGCCAGAAAATTATTGAAGTATTTCAAGCTTGTTTTTAACAATCACAGATGCAGCAATGGCTGCAATATTAAGTATTTTGCCCAAAATGGGTGTTTTTTTTTACTAACAGAATATGGCAGCAGTATATAACACTTGAATTTCACACGTACAGATGCAGCAAGGGCTGTAAAATTGAGTATTTTGCCCAAAAAGGGTGTTTTTTTAAAACCCAGAAAATTATAGCTGTATTTCTAGCTTAAATTGCACACTGACTAATGCTGCAAAGGCACCATATGTAGGATATTGCCAAAAATAGGTGTTTTTTTAAACCCAGATTATTATTGCAGTATTTCAAGCTTGGATTTGAATGTCACAAAAGCACATATGCAGTGCTGGTGCACTGAACTTGCATAAAATGCCCGCCACCGCCCACCTAACTAACAGACGGATAAAAGTTCTTTTTCTCTGTCACTGGGCTCAGGGCAGGGTAAAAAGATTGTGCACTGCACCCACACAATTAAATCTATGTAGATCGCTGAGTTCAATTGCAGTTCTGATTAAATTTTCTTTCCTATTCTCTCCCTCACAGCAGCAGCATCCTCTCCCTACACTAGTAACAGCAGAGTGACATGCAGCGCTATATGACTCCAGCTTATATAGAGGCTGGGTCACATGCTGCACTGGCCAATCACAGCCATGCCATTAGTAGGCATGGCTGTGATGGCTTCTAAGGGCACAGAGTTAAACGCTTGTTGATTGATTGCTCTGCAGCTTTTCAAAAAGCGACAAGAAATCGCCGAACACCGAACTGAACCTTAACTTTTACTGAAATGTTCGGGTTCAGGCCCGGGGTCCAAAAATCCTGAAGTTTGGTATGAACCTGAACTTTACAGTTCGGGTTCGCTCAACCCTACTTGTAATACTGTATACTTTCTAACATAGAAAGTATATTATAGTGCATTTATACTGTGCAGCAGTTGTGTGTGGTTCTGCTGCAATAACGCAGTTATATAGAGGGACAAACGCTATGCCCCAAAAAAACTTATTGAGTGGTGTGATATACCTTCTTCCACAAAATGCTGATTGAGGGCTGCAATATACCTGTTGCCCCAAATATACAGGGTGGTGTGATATAACTGTTGTTGCAAAAAAAATAATTGATGGGTTTGATATACCTGCTTCCACCAAATATTGATTGAGGGGTGAGATATACCTGCTTCTACAAAATACTGATTAAGTGGTTTGATATACCTGCTTCCACCAAATATTGATTGAGGCCTACAATGTACCTGCTTTCATAAAATACTTATTAAGGGGTTTGATATACCTGTTTCTACCAAATATTGATTGAGGCCTACGATATACCTTCTTCCACAAAATACTGATTAAGGGGTTTGATATACCTGCTTCCACAAAATACTGATTGAGGGCTGCGATATACCTGCTTCCACAAAATACTGATTGAGGGCTGCGATATATATCTGCTTCCACAAAATACTGATTAAGGGATTTGATATACCTGTTTCTACCAAATATTGATTGAGGGGTGCGATATACCTGCTTCCACAAAATACTGATTAAGGGGTTTGATATACCTGCTTCCAAAAAACACTGATTCAGGGCTGCGATATACCTGCTTCCACAAAATACTGATTAAGGGATTCGATATACCTGTTTCTACCAAAAATTGATTGAGGGCTGCGATATACCTGCTTCCACAAATACTGCTCTTCTCTAGGGACTTAGGCACATAGTAATTTTGAAAATGACAGGCAGAGGAAGAGGCAGGCTGTTCCACAGGGGGTGGTAGGCGTTGGCCAGGTGCATCAGGCCGGATCCTAATTGGGAAGTTGGAGAAGGCGCGTGCGATTACTTCAAAGGGTTCACCAGAGTTGGTTAAGTGGCTCACTCAGCCTTCCGCTTCTGCACCCTCCTCATCCTCTGTATCTGCACCCTCCTCACTCTTAGCTGTGTGCACCCCCAAAGACACCACCACCACCATAGCCCCTCTGAGTCAGAGGAATTATTTTCCAATCCATTCCCAGACCTTACCGATGCACAGCCATTCTTGGCATTAGATGAGGAAGAGGAGGTAACAACGGCCGCCACCCAGCGGAGGTAACAACGGCCGCCACCCAGGTCGGCCCAAGGAGGTTGGTCCCCGCTGTTGCTGCCTACTCCAAGATCCCTATTATCAGTGGTGGTGAAGGTGACGATGATGACGTGTCGATGGACATCACATGGGTGCCCACAAGAAAGGAAGAGGAGGGTAGTTCAGAGGGAGAGACGGAGCAGCAGAAAGGGAGGAGAAGGAGGAGAAGGAGGAGAAGCAGGCAGAACTCGCAGTACACAGGAGGCAAAAAGCAGACTGCAAATGTATCTGGAGCGAGCCATCCACCATGCATGGTCACATATTGCGCTCCCAGGACGCCGGCACATGACTCTGCAGTGTACGCTTTTTTAAAGTGTCAGCTGCTGACAATGGTGTTGCCATCTGAAGCCTGTGCTGTCAACACATAAGTCGCGGTAAGCCAAACACTCAACTAGGGACGCCCACCTTAAGATGGCACCTGGCCTCCTATCACCGAGCCCAGAAGGAGCAACGCCATCAGAACCCACAAAGCCATACACCCAGCGCTCCACGTTCTTCCTCTTCTCCTTCTCCTCCCATTTGTCCTCCACTCCACCTTCCACCATGCCATCGTCGCTCTCATCTGGCACAAGACAGGCTTCCGTGGCCCAAATGTTTGAGCGTATAAAAAACATGATGATGCCGGATAATCCTCTTGCCCAATGGCTGACCGCTGGCTTGTAAGAACTGCTGGCCTGCCAACTACTGCCATGTAAATTGGTGGACTCGGAGGTCTTTAGAAAATTTGTGGCCATTGGCACACCGCAATGGAAGGTCCCCAGAAGGAAATATTTCTCCCAGAAGGTCTAGCAAACACGGGCAGGGAAGGTACATAACTTTTACTTCCCACTGGGTGAACCTTCTGACGGCCGTCAAGCATGTAACCCGTGGCACCCCTGTGTATTTGGTGTTATCGCCACGGATTGCATGTATTCCTGCCTCTTCTCCTCCTACTCCATCCTCTGTCTCCTCCTCGGCTGACTCCTCCTTTTCCACTGCTACCGCCTCTTCCGCTGCATCACCCTAAGCTCACCAGAATGTATTCGACGTGCCAGGTGAGATGTTGTCATGCTGTGTTGTGGCGGTTGTGCCTGGAAGCCAAGAGCCACACCGGTTCTGCACTCCTTTCAGCTCTGCAGTCACAGGCCGATCAGTGGCTAACACCGCTCAATTTGACAGTTGGTAAAGTGGTGTGCGACAACGGTGCCAATCTGATGAGCACGCTGAACAGGGCAAAAAGACACACATACTGTGCATGGCACACGTCCTGAACTTAGTCGTGCAGTGTTTCGTTGCCAAATACCCCGGGGTTCAGGACGTTTTGCGGCAGTCTAGGAAAATCTGATGCTATTTTAGAAGATCTTACACGGCCATGACTCGCCTTGCTCACTTATAGCGGTGACACCACTTGCCCCTTAGATGTCTGATTTGTGACTGCCGGCGCACTGGAACTAAATCTTGTATATGTTTGATAGGCTCATCCAGCAGAAACGTGTAGTTAACTACAACCTGTACAAACTCTGCGGCAGGACAGGTTCTGGGGAGCTTGTTTTTTTCTCACCGTGCCAGTAGCTGCTCATGCATGATGCATGCAGAATTCTGCTGCCATTTGATGAGATCACCAAACTGGTCAGTTGCAGCAAGGGCACCATCAATGACATCGTACCTTACGCCTTCTTTCTGGAGCGTGCAATGCGTAGTGTCATTGATCAAGCCGTCGAGGAGCAGGAGCTGGAAGATGAGGAAGTCGCAATGCTGAATGAATTCCCGGGGGGCTACTCCATCTGAGACAAGTCAGCAGGAGTTTGAAGAGGAGTCAGAGGAGGATAGTGGTTGGGGGGAGGAGGAGGAGGAGCAAGAACAGCAGGCTTTCAACTTTTCGGGTATCCCTGGTGTTGTCAGTGGCTGGGGGGAGGAGACCGAGGACGACATTCTCCTGGGTGATAAGCAGGAGCTAGGGCGCTCCACCGTTCCCAATTTAGTGCAAATGGGGGCCTTTATGCTCCAGTGTTTGAAGAGGGACCCCCGTATAAAAGCATAAAGGTCAAGGACCTGTACTGGGTGACAACGTACTTAGACCCCCGGTACAAACTCAAAATGGCGGACATGTTACCAGCATCACGGAGGTCTGTCAGAATGCAGCATTTCCAGGACTTGCTGTGAGAGATGCTGCATTCTGCTGTTGCGGTTACTGGCAGAAGAATTTCCACCCACAGGGAAGACAGGTGCGGGTACCAATCCTACCGCGCATGCAAAAAGAGGGCAGTTTGGAGATGTGTTGGTCAATTCGGATAGGAGATCATTCTTGCAGCCAACCCATCAACAGACGCCCTACGGATCCAGCCTCAATGAACGCCTAGACCGACAGGTGTCCGACTACATCAGGTTAACGGCCGATGTGGACGCTCTGAGAAGCAAAGAACCCCTTGACTACTGGGTGTGCAGGCCTAACTTGTGGCCAGAGCTGGCAGAATTTTCCATGGAATGCTTGGCTTGCCCCTCGTCGAGTGTCCTGTCCGAAAGGACGTTCAGCGCAGCAGGGGGGATCGTGACCAATAAGCGCACTCGCCTAGTTCACAACAATGTGGACTGCCTCACATTTTTTAAAATTAATGAGGCATGGATCTCAGAGGAATTCAACACCTGTGATGACCACGTGTAATTGAATTTCTTCATGCTAGCCCACACATATCCGCCACCACCCAGAACAAAGCATGGTCCTTGCCTTATATATATACAGTGGCATAAAAAGCCTTTTATGTCAGGTAAATGCCTATTAGCAATGTCCCGAATAGTTCGCCGGCGAATAGTTCCCGGCGAACATAGCTTGTTCGCATTCGCCGCAGCGAGCGAACATATGCGATGTTCGGTCTGCCCCCTATTCGTCATCATTGAGTAAACTTTGACCCTGTACCTCAAAGTCAGCAGACACATTCCAGCCAATCAGCAGCAGACCCTCTCTCCCAGACCCTCCCATCTCCTGGACAGCATCCATTTTAGATTCATTCGGAAGCTGCATTCTTAGTGAGAGGAGGGACAGTGTAGCTGCTGCTGATTTAATAGGGAAATCGATAGCTAGGCAAGTGTATTCAGTGTCCACTACAGTCCTGAAGGACTCATCTGATCTCTGCTGTAAGGACAGCACCCCAAAAAGTCCTTTTTAGGGCTAGAACAAGAACATCAGTCTGCTTTTTATTTATTTTTCCTGTGTAATCTAATTGCAGCTGCCTGCCTGCCAGCATGTGTGTGTGGGGCTCACAGCGTATACTGTGCCCACTTGCCCAGTGCCACCACTCATATCTGGTGTCACAATAGCTTGCATAAAAATAAAAAAAAAATAAAAACTTTTTTGACTGTGAAATAATAGCAGTCAGTTTCCTTCACGCGTGTGCGTTTCAGGGCCTGCCAGGGCACAGTGTCACACCAGTGCAACTCATATCTGGTAACAGTAGTGTACATTTAAAAAAAATATAGAAATTTGACTGTGAAATAATAGCAGTCAGTTGCCTGCCCTTCACACGTGTGCGTTTCAGGGCCTGCCAGGGCACAGTGTCACATCAGTGCAACTCATATCTGGTGTAAAAGTAGTGTACATTTAAAAAAAACTATAAATTTGACTGTGAAATAATAGCAGTCAGTTACCTGCCTTTCACACGTGTGCGTTTCAGGGCCTGCCAGCGCACAGTGTCACATCAGTGCAACTCATATCTGGTGTAAAAGTAGTGTACATTTAAAAAAACTATAAATTTGACTGTGAAATAATAGCAGTCAGTTGCCTGCCCTTCACACGTTTTTTTTTTTCAGGGCCTGCCAGGGCACAGTGTCACACTAGTGCAACTCATATCTGGTGTAATAGTAGTGTACATTTAAAAAAAACTAGAAATTTGACTGTGAAATAATAGTAGTCAGTTGCCTGCCCTTCACGTGTGTGCGTTTCAGGGCCTGCCAGGGCATAGTGTCACACCAGTGCAACTCATATCTGGTGTAATAGTAGTGTACATTTAAAAAAAACTAGAAATTTGACTGTGAAATAGCAGCTTAGCTTCGGGCACCTCTCAAGTTACCACTCGCCCGCCTGCCGCCACCACCAACACTAGCACCTCAGCCGCTTCACTTGATCTGTCAGAGGAGTTATTTACACATCAGTTGGAAGAAATGAGTGATGCACAACCATTATTGCCAGAGGATGTAGATAACAGGGATATGTCTCAGTCAGGCAGCATTACACACATAGACGTATGGTGTGATGATGATGATGTTGTACCCGCTGCTGCTTCCTTTGCTGAGTTGTCAGATACAAGTGAAGCGGTTGATGATGACGATGTGTCCGTGGATGTCACGTGGGTGCCCGCTATAAGAGAAGAAGAATAGGGGGAAAGTTTAGATGGGGAGACAGAGAGGAGGAGGAGACGAGTTGGAAGCAGGGGGAGGTCGTCGCAAGGAGCTAGTGGCTCAGACAGCATGCATCGGCACCCGGGGTCAGCCAGACAGCACGCCAATCAACGCATGCTGTTGCCACCACCAGAATGCCGTCATTGCAGAGCTCAGCAGTGTGGCATTTTTTTTGTGTGTCTGCCTCTGACAACAGAGATGCCATTTGCAACCTGTGCCAAAAGAAACAGAGTCGTGGGAAGTCCAACACCCACCTAGGTACAACTGCTTTGCGAAGGCACATGATCGCACATCACAAACGCCTATGGGATCAACACATGAGTACAAGCAGCACACAAACTCAAAGCCACCATCCTCCTCCTGGTCCAGCATCTTCAGCCACGTCAACCACTGCTGTCCTCCTTGCCCCCTCTCAAACATCTGCCACTCCATCTGTCGCCTTGAGCAGTTCCTGCTCATCTACCCACAGTCAGGTGTCTGTCAAGGAAATGTTTGAGCGTAAGAAGCCAATGTCACAAAGTCACCCCCTTGCCCGGCATCTGACAGCTGGCTTGTCTGAACTCTTAGCCCGCCAGCTTTTACCATACAAGCTGGTGGAGTCTGAGGCCTTCAAAAAATTTGTAGCTATTTGGACACCACAGTGGAAGGTACCCGGCAGGAATTTCTTCGCACAAAAGTCAATCCCAAACCTGTACTCGATTGTGCAAAAGGAAGTAATGGCATGTCTGGAACACAGTGTTTCGGGGCAAGGGTACATCTGAACACTGATACCTGGTCTGCAAAGCACGGTAAGGGCAGGTATATTACCTACACTGCGCATTGGGTAAACCTCCTGACGGCTGCCAAGCATGGAATGCGTGGCTCTGCAGAGGAGTTGGTGACACCGCCACGACTTTCAGGCAGGCCTGCTGCCACCTCCTCTACTCCTCCTACTCCATCCTCTTCCATAACATCCTCAGCTGAGTCCTCTTCTGCTGCTGCGTCTTGCTCCACATCAAATGGACACCCCCCCAGCTCCCCAGGGGCTATTCCACATTCCGGATTCGGTAGTGTCACGCAGTCTTGGGGTTTACTTGCCTGAAAGCAGAGAGACACACCGGACCAGCACTCCTCTCCGCCCTGAACGCACAGGTGGATCAGTGGCTGACTCCGCACCAACTGGAGATCGGCAAAGTGGTGTGTGACAACGGAAGCAATTTGTTGGTGGCATTGAATTTGGGCAAGTTGACACATGGGCCGTGCATGGCACATGTGTGTAATCTGATCGTACAATGTTTGTGCATAAGTACCCAGGCTTACAGGACGTCCTCAAGCAGGCCAGGAAGGTGTGTGGCCATTTCAGGCGTTCCTACACGGCCATGGCGCACTTTTCAGATATCCAGCGGCGAAACAACATGCCAGTGAGGCGCTTGATTTGCGACAGCCTGACACGTTGGAATTTAACACTCCTAATGTTCGACCGCCTGCTCCAACAAGAAAAAGCCGTCAACGAGTATTTGTATGACCGGGGTGCTAGGACAGCCTCTGCGGAGCTGGGAATTTTTTTGCTACGTTACTGGACGCTCATGCGCAATGCCTGCAGGCTCATGCGTCCTTTTGAGCAGGTGACAAACCTAGTCAGTCGCACCGTAGGCACCATCAGCGACATCATCCCATTTGTTTTCTTCCTAAAGCGTGCCCTGCGAAGAGTGCTGGATCAGGCCGTAGATGAGCGTGAAGAGGACGAGGAAGAGTTGTGGTCACAATCACCACCACCAGAAACAGCCTTATCAGCATCGCTTGCTGGACCTGCGGCAACGCCGGAAGAGGAGTCAGAGGAGGAATGTGGCTTTGAGGAGGAGGAGGAAGACCAACCACAACAGGCATCCCAGGGTGCTCGTTGTCACCTATCTGGTACCCGTGGTGTTGTACGTGGCTGGGGGGAAGAACATACCTTCAGTAAGTTCACTGAGGACGAGGAACGGGACATGAGTAGCTCGGCATCCAACCTTGTGCAAATGAGGTCTTTCATGCTGTCATGCCTGTTGAGGGACCCTCGTATAAAAAGGCTGAAGGAGAACGACCTGTACTGGGTGTCCACGCTACTAGATCCCGGTATAAGCAGAAAGTGGCTGAAATGTTACCAAATTACCGGATGTCGGAAAGGATGCAGCAGTTCCAAAATAAATTAAAAAGTATGCTTTACACAGCATCTAAGGGTGATGTCACAGCACAACGGGAATCTAACAGGGGAAGAGGTGAAAGTAATCCTCCTCCTACCACGACCACGCCGGCAAGGACAGGACCCTTTACAGACGTGTTGTTGATGGAGGACATGCAGAGCTTTTTAAGTCCTACGCATTGCCACAGCGCTTCGGGGTCCACCCTCAGAGAACGACTCGACCGACAGGTAGCAGACTACCTCGCCTTAACTGCAGACACTCTGAGGAGCGATGAACCCCTTGACTACTGGGTGTGCAGGCTTGACCTGTGGCCTGAGCTATCCCAATTTGCGATAGAACTTCTGGCCTGCCCCGCTTCAAGTGTCCTGTCAGAAAGGACCTTCAGTGCAGCAGGAGGTATTTTCACTGAAAAGAGAAGTCGCCTAAGTCAAAAAAGTCTAGAGTACCTCAGTGGGCGATACATTAGACTAAAAAAGGCCTGGTGATGAGATGAGCTGCCTTGGGCTAAAAATCGTTTACACGCTGCTGTATTTTATCTCTGAATGCCAGATGACTTGCGTGACTTATCCGCCACCAACTAGGGTTCAAGCTGCAATGTTTTAGGGCACTTTCTGCCTGGGAAACATAAATTTTTCTGGCCGCTGCTACAGCAGCGGCTGCAACAATACCTGTTTTTTCAGGCATGTGTACATGCCTAATTTTTCTGGCCTCTGGTGCTGCACTGTGGCTTCAAAAACCAAACAAAAAAAAAGGCACATACATGTGTCAATTCCCCTTCGTGATCGTTACCTTGTTGTGGTGAAGGGGCTTGCGTGTCACAATGAAGCGACCACCTCTATGAGTGTGTTGGCAATGGCAATGTTGGCACACCCCAGATGATAAGGTCGTTGCTTCATTGTGAACAGACCAAAAGCGATCGGCTGGATAATTTTGCATAGAAAAAACATGAATTTTCTTTGTGATCATCTAAGTTGATCATTAAAGCCTACTAGGCCAACAATGGGCCCACACTGCAGAATCATTGTTTTCTGGGTCACGTAACTGTCACTGAACTACTTCAGCACGACCATAGGCTTTGAAAAACCGCCATCGCCTGCAATCTCCCGAACGTGCGCACGAGCACAGTCATCACTACACCAAGATTGACGCATAGAGGTATAAAATTTATGTCATGAGTGTGTCAACTATTGACAACTCTTTGCGGCTGTCTAAAATCTATTCCATACACGTCCCCTGATAGGGGATGTAACAGGGATTAAACTGATAAGAATAGTACTACTTAACACACCGCTCATATCTGGTGGCACATTCGATTGCACGCGCAGTGCCCCAAATTTGAAGTAGAAGGACCGACCAAGCATCTTTTTCCATCTCCCGGTTCCTAAAATCGATGCCATATACACGTCCCCTGATAGGGGGCGTAACAGGGATTAAACTGATAGGAATAGTACTACTTAACACACCTTATAATAATATTAATAATAATAATACTAGTGGACATAACAGGGATTAAACTGATAGGAATAGTACTACTTAACACACCACTCCTATCTGGTGGCACATTCGATTGCACGTGCAGTGCCCCAAATTGGAAGTAGAAGGACCAACCAAGCATCTTTTTCCATCTCCCGCTTCCTAAAATCTATTCCATACACGTCCCCTGATAGGGGACGTAACAGGGATTAAACTGATAGGAATAGTACCACTTAACACACCTTATAATAACGCAGAGAGAGGCAATGCAGAGAGAGGAGTCTGAATAAGAGGAGTCAGAGGAGGAAGGTGGCTTTGAGGAGGTGGAAGACCAAACACAGCAGGCGTCCCAGGGGGCTTTTTGTCACCTTTCGGGGACCCTTGGTGTTGTACGTGGCTGGGTGGAGGAAGAGACCTTCAATGACATCAGTGAGGACAAGGAACGGGACATGGCTAGCTTGGTATCCAACCTTGTGCAAATGGGGAGTTTGCGGTTGTGCAAATGGACTGTTTGCGGTTGTTTGCGGTGCGTTAAACAGGGAGTTTGGTCTGTCACTGTGAAGCGGGCGTAACCGTTACACTACCTGATCGATACAACATCATACCTGATGTTTTAAAGCACGTTATTCCAAACAATTTAGGAATGTTTGGTGATTTATGCCCTTTATGGATTAAAACCCGACTCTGCGTCAACTACGTAATTTTCCATGGGAGTTTTGCCATGAATCCCCCTCCGGCATGCCACAGTCCAGGTGTTAGTCCCCTTGAAACAACTTTTCCATCACTATTGTGGCCAGAAAGAGTCCCTGCGGGTTTTAAAATTCGCCTTCCCATTGAAGTCAATGGCTGTTCGCCCGGTTCGCCCATTCGCGAACATTTGCGAAAATTCGCGTTCGCCGTCTGCGAACGAAAAATTTTATGTTCGCGACATCTCTAATGCCTATTGGCTAATTTTTGGGGCCTATACTGGCTGACAATTACATATTTATCCTGTGACCGTCAAATGCACCTCCAGCCACAGAATCCAAAGTTCTTTGCTGTTAGGTGAATTTCTATTGCCTAATTTTTGGGGCCTGTACTGGCTGACAGTTACATTTTGATCCTGTGACTGCCTAATGTACCTCCAGACACAGAATCCTAAATTCTTTGCTGTCAGTTGAATGCCTATTGCCTAATTTTTGGGACGTATACTAGCTGATAGTTACATATTTATCCTGTGACCGCCTAATGTACCTCCAGCCACAGAATCCAAAGTTCTTTGTTGTCAGGTGAAAGCCTATTGCCTAATTTTTGGGGCCTGTACTGGCCGACAGTTACATATTTATCCTGTGACCCCCTAATGTACCTCCAGCCACAGAATCCAAAGTTCTTTGCAGTCAGGTGAATGCCTATTGCCTAATCTTTGGGGCCTATACTGGCCAACAGTTAATTTTTTTTATCTCTAGCCACATAATCACACCCCTGTCTAACTCCTCTGCCTCTCATTATAGTGGCATATGAGCCACATTTACCATAAGGACCTGGCACCTTCACCTGTTTAGCTGTAGCTGGCACAAATAGCCATGGAACTCTTGGCTTGCCCTTCGTCAAGTGTCCTGTCCTTAACCCCTTAAGGACTCAGCCCTATTTCACCTTAAGGACTTGGCCATTTTTTGCAAATCTGACCAGTGTCACTTTAAGCGCTGATAACTTTAAAACGCTTTGACTTACCCAGGCCGTTCTGAGATAGTTTTTTCGTCACATATTGTACTTCATGACACTGCTAAAATTGGGTCAAAAAAGTTATTTTGTTTGCATAAAAAATACCAAATTTACCAAAAAGTTAGAAAAATTAGCAAATTTCAAAGTTTCAGTTTCTCTACTTCTGTAATACATAGTAATACCCCCAAAAATTGTGATGACTTTACATTCCCCATATGTCTACTTCATGTTTGTATCATTTTGAGAATGCCATTTTATTTTTTGGGGATGTTACATAGCTTAGAAGTTTAGAAGCAAATTTTGAAATTTTTCAGAAATTTTCAAAATCCCACTTTTTATGGACTAGTCCAGGTCTGAAGTCACTTTGTGAGGCTTACGTAATAGAAACCACCCAAAAATGATCCCATTTTAGAAACTACACCCCTCAGGATATTCCAAACAGATTTTACAAACTTTGTTAACACATTAGGTCTTCCACAAGACTGTATGGCAAATGGACATAAAATTTAAGAATTTCGATTTTTGGGAAAAATTTCCAATATAATCCATTTTTTCCAGGAACAAAGCAAGGGTTAACTGCCAAACAAAACTCAATATGGGTTGCCCTGATTCTGTAGTTTGCAGAAACACCCCATATGTGGTCCTAAACTACTGTTTGGCCAAACGGGAGGACATAGAAGGAGGGGAACGCCATATGGGTTTTGGAAGGCAGATTTTGCAGGACTGGTTTTGTTTATACCATGTCCCATTTCAAGCCCCCCGTTGCACCCCTAGAATAGAAATTCCAAAAAAGTGACTTCATCTAAGAAAGTACACCCCTCAAGGTATTCAAAACTGGGTTTACAAACTTTATTAACCCTTTAGGTGTTCCACAAGAGTTAATGGCAGATGGAGAAACAATTTAGGAATTTCTATTTTTTTTTATTTTTTTTCCATTTTAACCCTTACTTTATTACTGAAAAAAATGGGTTAACAGCCAAACAAAACTCAATATAGGTTGCCCTGATTCTGTAGTTTGCAGAAACACCCCATTTGTGGTGATAAACTACTATTTGGCTAAACGGCAAGACATAGAAGGGGAACGCCATATGGTTTTTGGAAGGCAGATTTTGCTGTACTGGTTTATTTACACCATGTACCGTTTCAAGCCGCCCTGATGCACCCCTAGAGTACAAACTCCATAAAAGTGACCCCATCTAGGAAACTACGGGATAAGGTGGTTGTTGTTTTGGGACTATTTTAGGGTAAATATGATTTTTGGTTGCTCTATATTACACTTTTTTGAGGCAAGGTAAAAAAAAATATTAAATTCTAAAATTGTTTCTACATTCGCTATTTAGTTTTGTGGAACACCTAAAGGGTTAACAAAGTTTGTAAAGTAACTTTTGAATACCTTGAGGGGTGTAGTTTCTTAGATGGGGTCACTTTTTGGAGTTTCTAGTCTAGGGAATCAGTGGGGGCTTCTAATGGGACATGGTGTAAATAAACCAGTCCATAAAAATCTGCCTTCCAGAAACCATATGGCGTTCCCTTTGTTCTATGCCCTGCCGTGTGGCTATATAGCCATTTACGACCACGTATGGGGTGTTTCTGCAAACTACAGAATCAGGGCAATAAATATTTAGTTTTGTTTGGCTGTTAACCCTTGCTTTATTACCGGAAAAAAAGGATTCAAATGGAAATTTTGCGTGTTTTTATTTAATATTTTTAACGCTGTTCATCCAAGGGGTTTGGTCGAATGTTATTTTTATAGGGCAGATTCTTAGGGACGCGGCGATACCTAATATGCCTACATTTTAAAATTTATTTAGATTTTACACTATATTATCATTTTAGGAACAAAAAAAAATTATTTTAGTATCTCCATAGCTGGGAGCTACAGTTTTTTTTTTTTTGTTGGGCGACTATCTAATGTAGGGGGTCTTTTTTAGCGGGATGAGATGGCGGTTTTATTGGCACTAATTGGGGGTGCATATGAAATTTTGATCGCTCGCTATTACACTTTTTGTGATGTTAGGTGACAAAAAATGGCTTTTTTTTACACGTTTTTTTTTTTTTTTAACGCTGTTCATCCAGGAGGTTAAATTTTATTTTTATAGAAAAGATTTTTACGGACGCAGAGATGCCCAATATGTATGGCTCTCAGACTTTGGAGACACTAAGCAGGCATCCTCAAACTGCGGCTTTACAGATGTTATAAAACTACAATTCCCACCATGCCCTGCTGATAGCTGTAGGTTGTCTGGGCATGCTGGGAGTTATAGTTTTCCAACATCTGGAGGGCCGCAGTTTGAGGATTCCTGCACTAAAACTAATATTTTTTGGGGAAAAAAATTGTTTCGTGACTCCAAAGTCTGAGAGCCATAGTTTTTTATGTTCTCTAGGGGACTGTTGGGGATTATAAAAATGTAGTACTCCATGGAAGCAATCGATAACGCAGAGGCCCGGATGATCAAGGCACGTGTCACATTGAGTGGTGGTGTCCTTCCGTATCCCCCTTCCTTTGACACACTCTGCACTTTTTTTTGGGTTCGTCCCTTCTTTCCAGTATGGGGGACCACACCTGGAAATTGTTGGCCAGGGACCATCCGGGCGCCTCCAATTCCCGAGGTACTCCGGCCTGCTCTTTCCCGGTCTGAAAACATCAGGTCCTTGAGGACTGCCTTGAATTGGAGGAATGTCCCTGTGCTGCCAGCGCTTCGGGATAGTACAAAAGCGTTGTACGAGGCAACCTGTACCAAGTAGACCGCAACTTTTTTGTACCATGCCTCGGTTTTGCACATGGCATTATATGGCTTGAGGACTTGATCAGAGAGATCAACTCCTCCCATATACCGATTGTAGTCGACGATACAATCGGGCATGAGGACCGTGGTACCTCGCACAGGGACAGGGGTGATGCTGTTACCGTGGATTGTGGACAGTATAAGGACATCCCTCTTGTCCTTATACCTGACCAGCAACAGGTTTCCACTGGTAAGGGCAAGGGTCTCACCCCTGTTGATAGGTACCTGGAGGGGGTAGGTAGGGAGGCAGCGTTGATTTTTCCGCACAGTCCCACAAGCGGACATGGATCTGGCGGCAAGGGACCTAAACAAGGGAATGCTAGTATAAAAGTTATCCACGTACAAGTGGTAACCCTTTTCTAGCATTGGGTGCATAAGGTCCCACACGAGTTTCCAGCTAACACCCAGAGTGGGGGGACATTCTGGGGGTTCAATATGGGAATCTCACCCCTCGTACACACAAAATTTGTAAGTGTACCCTGAGGTACTCTCACAAATTTTGTACATTTTCACACCATACCTCACCCGCTTAGTGGGAATGTAATTGCGGAAACTGAGTCTCCCCTTGAACGCAATGAGAGACTCATCAACCGCAAACTTCCTTCCAGGTACGTAGGCCTGCGCAAATTTGGCCCCGAAGTGATCGATGATCGGCCGTATCTTATACAGACGGTCATAGGCAGGATCACCTCGGGGGACATGCTGCATTATCTGAATAATGCAGACATTTCTGGATGGCCTCAAACTGGGGCCGTGTCATGACCATACTGTAGAGTGGGGTCTGGTAGAGAACGTCCCCACTCCAGTATTGCCTGACACTGGGTTTTTGCACTAGACCCATGTGCAGCACGAGGCCCCACATGGGGGGCAGCACCCCTGGGTGGGTCTTGGGTCTCACAGCTAAGTGCTGTGGACCCCAACCACCAGAGACAATAAATCAGTTAAAGTTTTTTTTTTCCCCCCTAACTAACTCTCTCTTCTATCCCTGCCTAATCGTGCCTCTCCCTCACTGACCCTAACCTACCTGGAGGGTGATGGGTGCAGGAGGGTAATGGGTGCCGACGGGGGGTTCACAGGAGCTGGTGAGGACGGTGCTGTAGGGTGCAGGTGCATCAGCAAGAAGAGGAGGGGAGAGAGGAGCACCGGGAGTTTGAATCTCCCCCCTCTCTCCAGCACCAAGGACAGCACCGCCTCCCCCAAATGCTCGGACTGTGATTGGTGGTGTGTAATCACACCACCGATCACCGTCCTTTTCCGGTTCATCGGGTCACCGGAGACCCGAATGGACCGGAAACGCAGCAAACCACAGGTCTGAATTGACCTGCGGTTTGCTGCGATCGCCGATGCGGGGGGGTCACATGATCCTCCCCGGCGTTGTGACAGGATGCCTGCTGAATGACATCCTCTTCCGATTAACCCCCGCAGCGCCGCAATGTAGTTTTAAAGTTAGGACGTACCGGTACGTCCTGGGTCCTTAAGGACTCGGCAAACATGGCGTACCAGTACGTCCTAAGTCCTTAAGGGGTTAAGGATGTTCAGCGCAGCAGGGGGCATTGTGACTGATAAGCACACTCGCCTAGCTCACGACAGTGTGGACTACCTCACATTTCTAAAAATGAATGAGGCATGGATCTCGGAGGAATTCAACCTGTGACGACCACGTGTTATTGAATTTCCTCATGCCAGCCCACACATATCCGCCACCACCCAGAACAAAGAATGGTCCTTGTCTTATGTATATACAGGGGCGAAAAAAGGCTTTTTCTGTCAGGTGAATGCCTAATTTTTGGGGCCTGTAATCCAGTGGCCTGCAATAAAAATGTATCCAGTGATCGCCTAATGTACCTCCAGCCACATCATCACAAGTTCTTTTCTGTCAGGTGAATGTCTAATTTTTGGGGGCTGTACTCCAGTGGCCCACAATAAAAATTTTATCCAGTGACCGCCTAATGTACCTTCATCCACATAATCACAAATTCTTTTCTGTCAGGTGAATGTCTAATTTTTGGGGACTGTACTGGCCTACAGTAAAATTTGTTTCCAATGACTGCCTAATGTACCTCCAGCCACATCATCCCAAGTTCTTTTCTGTCAGGTAAATGCTTAATTTTTGGGGCCTGTACTGGCCTACAGTAAAATATTTATCCAGTGACCGCCTAATGTACCTCCAGCCACATAATCACAAGTTCTTTTCTGTCAGGTGAATGCCTAATTTTTGGGGCCTGTAATCCAGTGGCCCACAGTAAAAATTTTATCCAGTGATCGCCTAATGTACCTTCATCCACATAATCACAAATTATTTTCTGTCAGGTGAATGACTAATCTTTGGGGCCTATTCTGGCCTACAGTAATTTTTTTAACCAGTGACCGCCTAATGTACCTCCAGCCACATAATCAATTCACAAGTTCTTTTCTGTCAGGTGAATGCCTGTACTCCTGTGGCCTGTACTCCAGTGGCCTACAGTAAAAAGTGTATCCAGTGACTGCCTAATGTACCTCCAGCCACATCATCACAAGTTCTTTTCTGTCAGGTGAATGCCTAAAATTTTTCTAGGTTCCTGCAGGGCACATTTTTGAGAGTTTCCCTTTATGACGCATAAAAATGTCCCTTGATTAAAATACATATTTTTGTGGGAATTTTTGGCAATGATCCCCCTCTGGTATGTCACTGTCCATGTTGTGGGACTATTTGTGCACTTCTAGTAAGTATTTGGTGGCTGCCATTAAAGTCAATGTGGCCCGGCGCGAATGCGCGGTTCGCGAACATTTGATCGCAAACGCGCGTTCGAGAGCCATCCCGGCTGATGTTCAGCCATCACTATTTATCCCAGCCTGATTTAGGTCAAAACATTGTGAGGGGTCCCCTGCACTTTATAAGTGGGGACACTTGGTCAGTAATAACTGGCTACATATGAAAAATTACCAGTTACTATGTACAGTATATATAAAACACAAGAAATAGCAGCAGAATTCAAAAACTGCTATGAAGCACAAAAAGTGGCTTTTTTGCCTGAACATATGACCAGATATGTGCTACTTTTGTGGCGTATATCTGGCTCATATTCTGTTGCATGACATGATGCAGCAGAATCTGTGACTTCTTCACTGCTCACGTCAGGTCTAAAAAAGTAGCAGGGACGGAAGCGGGCCGGGAGGCCCATCTCTTTCATAATTTTCTAAGCCTGTTTTAGGCGTAGAAGATGGTCTAAATGTTACATTTAGAATTACATTTAGAATAGGCGGCTCTACAGAACTTCAGCGGATCCACCGCCAGCTGTAGGGCTTGTTAAGACCGACGTCTAAAACGCCAGTCTTAATAAATGTGCCCCTGTATGTTTAGTTAAGTGAGAATGTAAAAAATAAATAAAAACTATACACAATTGGTATTGCCACATCCATAATGACCTATACTGTAATATTATCCAATTCCTTGTACTGTGAACAGAGCAAAACATTTTTCCAGATTGCCAAAATTGCTGTATTTATTTATTTTTCTCATTCTACCTTTCAAAATAATAAAAATAATTAAAAAGGCATAATGGCACCAATGAAAACCAAACCCTGTCCTGCAAAAAAACTAGGCTTCATACAGCTCCGCTGAGGTTTTTGAATGCCGCCACACAGACACAAAAATATAAGAAATAAAAATTTGAGACAATTTTGATTGAGCAAAATTTGAAAAAACATGAAAAAACAATGAAAATTTTTTTTTGTATCTGTGTAATCGTACTGATGCTCAGAATACAGTTATTATGACACTTTAACACATTGTAAACAGCATTAACATGAAAAACAATAAAGAAATTGAGCTCAATATCTGATCAATGGGGGGTCCGAAACCCTTCCACCCTTACTGATGAGCTGCTTAAGAGTCGCTCCTTGCAACATTAGAACTGCACAGCTCCATTCAGGGTTGTAACTTAGGCTACTTTCACACTAGCGTTCGGAGCGGATCCGTCTGATGTTTCATCAGACGGATCCGCTCCTATAATGCAGACGTTTGCATCCGTTCAGAACGGATCCGTCTGCATTATAACTTAGAAAATTTTCTAAGTCTGAAAGTAGCCTGAGCGGATCCGTTCAGACTTTACATTGAAAGTCAATGGGGAACGGATCCGCTTGAAGATTGAGCCATATGGTGTCATCTCCGTCCCCATTGACTTCCATTATAAGTCTGGACGGATCCGCTCGCCTCCGCACGGCCAGGCGGACACCCGAACGCTGCAAGCAGCGTTCAGGTGTCCGCTCACTGAGCGGAGCGGAGGCTGAGCGCTGGCAGGCGGATGCATTCTCAGTGGATCCGCGTCTACTTAGAATGCATTAGAGCTGAACGGCTGCGTTCAGGACCGCTCGTGAGCCCCTTCAAACGGAGCTCACGAGCGGACACCTGAACGCAGGTGTGAAAGTAGCCTAACATAGCGGCAGACCATGTGACTGCTATGGGGCTCAGGGCAAGAGGGGGCCCAGTCTTAGTTGGGACTATCTCCTCTTCTACTGGAGATGAAAACTTGGTCAGGACTCTACCCTATAAAGGAACAACTTTTAGCAAATGAGGCAGTGGAAAATGGCCCAAGGATCATTAGATTAGGCAGAAACCCTTCTGTCCTATGTGGGGGGGCCTGGTTTGTTCCTTGCTATGAGGCCCTTACTTCTCTATGTATGCCACTGGCTCCATTCATAGTGTCGTGGACGAAGTAGGGCAGTTAAAAATTCCATCCACTGCTCGATAATCGGAGCTGTAGTTCCAGCGCTGATTCCTGTCTCTAGAACTACTCTGGAGCAGCAGATTGGTGGGACTGCTGGGTATCAGATATTTACAGCCATCAATATTAAAGTCCCAGAAAACCCCTTTAATTAACAAATTAGGTTGCATCCTTAATGGATTAAAGATAATGACTTGGGAAAAAAAAAACAACAACATCATTATAAAGTCGTAAAAATATGTTTAACATAAAATAACTGCATTTGAGCAAAAAGTCATTTTTTGATGACACATTCCCTTTAATATTTTGACTTTGTAGCTGAAGATCACCCCAAGGTAGAAGCTCAGGGTCACATGCTGTGTATTCTAGACTGAGGGCATCAATATCTGATATTATTCCATGGGAAATAAAACATTATGATTAAACATATACTTACTTAGGTTTCTTGGTAAATATTTGAGGTTTCGGATAAAAAAAATTTCCCACCTGCCTGAGAAACCTGGAAGCAAAGCCATTGGGGCAATGATAATAAGACCTCGTGCAGGTGTATGGTAGGGCGGGCAACCAAAGAGAGATAGATATACAGGAGAGCAATAGGAAGAAGGTGACACTGCACCCACAGTCCTGACAAGGTGAGTCTCCTCAGATCTCTTCTTCATATACTTAAAGGTTGGCCTTATTAGTTTTCTCCCAGACTCCTGTGCTGGAGTTATCTGCAAGGTGAAGACCCTATAGCAGGGATCAGCAACCTTCGGCACTCCAGCTGTTGTGAAACTACAATTCCCAGCATGCTCCATTTATTTCTGTGAGAGTTCTGAGAAGAGCAGAGGAAGTATGCATGCTGGGAGTTGTAGTTTCAGAACAGCTGGAGTGCCGGAGGTTGCCTACCACTGCCCTATAGCCTAGTCATAGAGTCATGGACCTATGAAGCCAAGTTAGAATCTAAGAAAAGAAGAAAGAAGGATTAGTTAGTGACCCTCCTAGGGTCACGGACGTACCAAGACATACGGACGTCCCAGAGACAGTGAGTGGCAGGAGATCTGTGAGACTGGCAACACGTGGTTTGATCTGACAGGTTTTCCTTGTGGATCAATAGGTGTCTGTGTTGTTTCTGGTAATGGCCACACCCCTTGCCTCCAGGTGTTGCTTATGTGGTCATTTAACCTTCCTTATTTATAGTTGCTTCTACCATAATGCTGTGCGGTTTATAGCTTCTGTGCCTGTGGATTGTTTGTGTTTGGATCTCAGCTGATTTACTGGTGCTTCCATAGCCTCTTTAAAGTTAAGTCTTTCTTTTCCCTTTTGTATTTTGCTTGGGTTCTGTGTGTTCCATCTCTCTATTGTTCGTTTTAGGCCTGAAGTAGACTCCTGTTCGTCCTTTCTTTTGGAAGAACAGGTAGTCACGTCTCTGCCATTAGTACCAGGGTCCTTTAGGGCTACTTAGGACTCTAGGTATGTCTGCGTATGAACTCACCTACCTTTGGGGTCTGTTCATATTGGTAGTCAGTCAGGATTTTGGTTAGGGTTTTCACTGGGAGTTGTTCATCTTTCTTCCCTAGTTCTCAGGCCTGATTCCCTGTTTCCCCCTTCCCTCCTATGCTCGGTGTGGTGTTTCCCTCCCACACCGAAGTGTGACACCTATATTCTCTCTCCAGCAATTGAGTTTAGAGGGTTCTCTGGGCTTTTAATATTCGGACAAAAGATTTAGAACCAAATCTCATTGTTGAACTGATTTGGCCGAATCAAACCTGAATGAAATTTTGAGCGATGCTCCCATTTCTACTAAAAAGCATCTCAAACAGGAAGAATAGGGGAGCACTCAGGTGCTTTTAATATTGATGACCTATCCACAGGATAGGTTATCAATATCAGATCGGCGGGTGTCGGGTTCCGAATCTTTTGCCCGAATTGAAAGTGCTCCAAATGGCCTTAAGAAATGGTGTATAACACTCTGAGGTTTCCCAGGATATGTTTTCTCTCTTGTTTTTCACATTTTGAAAAAAATTTACGTACATTTTTTTTATTTTTTTTCTCTCTCTGTCTTGGGTCAAATTTGGTTAGTATACAATCAATTTGCTCATCACTACTTTTTAGAATTGAACCGCATGGCCAATTGGGCAGATTTCCCTTTTGTTGCTTATAGGGCTGAGGTAAATTAAAGGATAACTGTCACATTTAGACCCTAATTTCAATTTTCATATATGTAGTTACAAATAACATGATATTCCAGAATCAGTTACTATTAGACTGACTTACCCCATATTTAATAAGATTCAGCCCTTAGCAACCAGTCTGCGTAAAACTGCAATTTCACTATTCAGTTAAGATGGCCGCCACTGCCCTCACCTTGAGGCTAATCCCACCTGCCTTCACTAGCCAGTAACAAAAGTGTCAGTAACCAGAGCCCTCCCCCCTAAAGGATTAATCTACTGCAGCACAAAGGGGTCCTCTTACCACATGTTGCTTTCATTTATACACTGAGCAGATGGCAGATCTCCCTTCCCTGGTCTGCGCTGCTTCAACTCTGCATTCTCCAGCTCTGCTGAGTGAGGGAGCGTCTTCCAAGCGCAGGGACAGGGAGAAGTGCACACAGCCCAGGCACTGTTATCATATGCTGGGGAGGACCTGGCTTTAGACATTTACTTACAGTCCCTGGCTGTCAGTAATCTGACCTTGCACGCAGCCTGCTTCTGCGTCCTCCGTCTATCAACAGATAGACGGACCATGCCTAGCAACCCTATTTTAAGCACAGGTAAAAGTAAGCAGTACAGGGAACAAAAATGTGGAATTAAGGGGTAATTGAATACACAGTGAAAAGTTGAAATAGGGCCACCAAGGTGATATTAATCACCACAATCCAATACAAAAAAAAAAAAAAAATATATATATATATATATATATATATATATATATATATATATACACACACACGACAGTTATCCTTTAAAGACTACAGACTCCTTCTGAGCTATTTTATGAAATTATTTATTTAGTAGAATTTTAGACTAAAAAAATCTCTCCCTATTTGGCAGCTTCTCCATTTCACAGCAGCAGAACGCCGTTCTATGAGAAATCCGTCAGGCTGACTTTCTGGCAGCTCGTTCTCCAGCCCAGGCAAGATTAGTAAATTTCTCCTTTGTCTGCTGTTCTCTCTACAGATTTGTCATGGACAGGTTGTGGATCTTATTATTTACCTCCACTCTGGTAGCCTATGGTAAGCTCTAAAGCATGATATTGTAATAAAATTTAGTTTGCACATATTTTTTCCAGTCTATCTAGAAAACAAATTACATTTGTGAATTATAGAATTCACTGAAAAGTTACCAAGAACAAAAATGAAACACTACTGTAAAAAGAATAATAATAATAATAATAATAATAATAATAATAATAATAAGAGATTAGTGATGAGCAGCATAGGCAATATTCGTTTTCGCGATATTTTGCAAATTTTTTGCCTAATATTCGCAATAAATTCGCAAATTCTAGAATTCATAATCTTCAGTCATTATTTTCTTGATTGCAAAAATCGGCAATGTAATATGTGCGTATTGCATGTGTACTGCTAGAAGTTTCCTGAGACTGGAGAAAATGCACAGTTCAGTAATTTCTATCACACTATCTAACACCCTGCACTGGAACATATCAGCTACACTATATCACTATTTAACCTACACTGACTATCTCCCACGAACTATCTGTATTATATATATATGAGCTAACTAACTATCTAATGTAATTGACTCAGCAATGCAAATGACTTAGCAAAGCACAGAGCACAGCAATGTCACTGCTCTCTCTCTCTCTCAGAACTGCAAAAAACGGCTGAAAATGGCAGCTGGGGAGGTTCTTATATAGTAAGGGGTAGTGTAACGGTCGCATACACACACAGAGGGGGAGGGAAGTGACCACTGCACTCCACCCTCACCGCTGGCCCTGCCTACTTGCCTCGCAAGTCCTAATGACAGGGGAAAACTGGATGGCAATCCCTAGCTTGGAATAAGTGCAGGGAGGACAGACCAGACAGACAACAGAATGTGAACGGACCGAGTCTATACCAGGAGAGCTACGAAGTACAAATGGAGCAAGCAGAGAATAGTCAGGAGAAGCCGGGGTCATAAATACCAGGAGAGTCGTGAAGTACCAAAGGAGTCAGCAGAGGATCGTCAGGAGGAAGAATACCAGGAGAGCAGCAAAGTACACAAGGAGCAGGCAGAGGATCGTCAGGAATTCAGCAGGGGGTCAGTACGCCAGGAAAGACAAAGTCGCAGATGGAACCTAAATAACAGGCAATCTGTGGCCAGCAGATTGCCTGTTTAAATAGGGAGCCTGAGGGGTCATGTGACGTGGCCAGCGTCACATGACTCCACGCAGACTACACAGCCGAGCTCAAAGTGATCAGCTCCGCGCTCAGCCCTAAAACCATTCTCATGAATGCACATAGACGCGTGGGGGGCGTGCATAGTATTATCAGGAGCGCGGGCGACGCTGGATGCGCTGATGATGCGTGCACGCTCCAGACGTGCCCGCCTCCTAGACCGTGCCGTGACAGGTAGGCAACTTTTCTATTGGTTGCTAGGGATGTCGCTAAGCTCAGACAAAGATATTGCAGCCTTCTCATTGGCCCACAAGCAAGAAGCAGGAGGGTACTGATGAAAAAAACTCTAGAATATTCACGATTACGAAGATATAGCACTATATTCTAAATCTTCACGAATTCTCGAAAGTACCGATATTCGTGATAAAAATTTGCGATTAGAATATTCGCGATCAACACTATGAGATGAACGAATTTCTAAAAAATTTGATTCGGCCGGTTCGCCGAATATTTCAAAAAAATTTGGTTCGATCCAAATTTATTTGCGGCGAATCGCGTTAATAAAACAGCTATTTCCTGGCTGCAGAGAGCCTTTATAGTGGTGTAGAACACTGTATCTTGCAGTAACACGGATAGGAAGTTTGCTGTGGTAGTGAAACAATACTGTGAGTCAGTATGACATGCAGATGACAGGCGTCGCTCTTAGAATTTCTACACATTTCACTTATTTGGGCAGTCACGGGGCCAAAACTGACCAAATAACTCAAGTATGAACTCAGCCTTACAGGTCAATGTTAGCGTCAAGAAGAAGCGCACTCCTTTTACATTGTAATCAGCTCATTCCACATAGATGTCTACAGAACCTGTTCTATTAAACGCTTATACAAGTAAAGCCCCCGACCGAGTGGAGAGGGTGTCAGCAGTAAGTTTGTGTTGACGTCACTGATTTATTTGCCCTTCCTCTGATCCGTTAGAACAAAAACCCCCTTCAGTAATCCATCAGTATTGCTAAAGCCAAAAAAAAACAGGAGTGGATCCAAAACAGAGATGACACGTGGATGGAATATTTTCATGTCTTCTGTGTTTTGTACCCACTCCTGCTTTTGGCTACCAAATCATGAGCTAATTCTGATGCTAAATAGGGACCATGTCATGCAGACCTTACAGCTGTTACATAGACAGGATCCATGGTGCATCTCATTTTTCCTTCCTTCTGATAGATCAGAAGAAGGGTCAAACAAATGATGTTGTCAGCCAGGCCAAAAGGCAAAATAGTGGCCCAGTCATGTAGTGGGGAGGGTGAGAACAGCATGAGAAGTCCACAGAGAGTGGCACAATGACAGTGTGGAGGTGGTGGCAACATCAGGAGTCCACAGAGTGGCACAATGATAGTGTGGAGGTGGCAGCAGCAGCATGAGGAGACCAGAGTGGCACAATTACAGAGTGTGGAGGTGGCAGCAGCAGAATCAGGAGACCACAGAGTGGCAAGATGACAGAGTGTGGAGGTGGCAGCAGCATTAGAAGGCCACAGAGTGGCATGACAACAGAGTGTGCAGGTGGAAGCAGTATTAAGAGGCCACAGATTGCCAAGACAGACTATGGAGGTGGATGGGAATAATAGTACCCGCTGATGATGGTGGGTGTAAGATTGAGCACTTGGCATAAGATGTGTGGCATCAGGCGGGTGGCAGCATCAGAATATCAGCTTAGACAGGTAGCCAGAAGAAACCGGTCTCTTTTGTCAAGGTTTGGGTGAGGCAGCAGGGATGATCTAATCTGATGCATCAGGTATTGGTGGGTGGAAATCCTGGCTGATCCATGCCTGATTCAACTTGACAAAGTTCAGTCTCTACATTTAGGGTGGAGAGATGAATTCTCCTTGGGGTAACTATGCCCCCCGCCGCACTAAACACCCGCTCTGATGCCACACTACTGGTTGGGCAGGACAGCTTTTTCAAGGCAAACTCCGCCAGTTGCTGCCACAAATCCAGTTTGGCTGCCCAGTAGTCCAGCGGATCATCAATGACGGCTGGCAGGGTGCACTCCGAGTATGCCACCACCTGCTGGTTCAGGTTCTGTTCTATGTCTAGCTGCTGGTGAGTAGTTTCTTCACTAGGCAGGTGGAGAGAGCTGCTCATCAGCGAATCTAGACTCCTGTTACTGCTCCTGCCACCCCACCCTTCCCCTCCCCAGCAGCCAAGACAGTGAATGTGAGCACAAAGGGTCCCCCGGTCAGACCTGCGAGTGGATGGACGATGGCACAGATAGGCAGCGGCCAACTGACTACATAGGATGTCTCTATACTAGTTCAGTTTGTCCTCCCTTTCAGTGGGTGTAAAAAAGGTCCCCATTTTGGACCGGTAGCGGGGGTCCAACAAGGTGCAGTGCCAGAAGTCATCCCTCTTCCGAATGGTGACAATTTGGCTGTCACTACGCAAGCAAGTCAGCATGCATCGGGCCATTTGTGCAAGTGACTCGAAGGGACTCCCTGCCTCCATCTCCACTGCATACTGCCATGGTGTGTCTGGGTCCACTGCCTCATCTTCCTCATCGCCCTGTAGCTCCTATGGCTGGTCCTGCTCCTCCTGCCCCTCCTCTCCTGTCACCCATGTAGAAAAACCACCCATTTCACCACACATTGCTTGTGCTCCAATGTCCTCCTCCTCCTCCAGTTCAGCCCCCACTGGGCTTATATGGCCGTGAGATCTAGGCGCCACGTCTCCAGTCTCCTGACCAGCCAGATTTTCCAGCATCTGTTCCAGTACATGAAGCAGTGGAATGACGTTGTTCATCCCGTAGTCCTGATAAATAACGTGGCCTCCTCAAAGGGCCTGAGCAAACGGCTGGTGTCATGCATGAGTTGCCACTGGCTGATATCAAAGTTACACAGGGGAGTACTCCTGTCTGCTTGGATCATCAAGAAATCGTTTATGGCCTTTCTCTGTTCGTATAGTCGGCCCAACATATGGAGGGTGGAATTCCAACAGGTGGATATGTTGCATATCAGTCTATGTTGGGGGATGCTGTTCTGCTGCTGCAGCTCAAGGAGGGTGTGCTTTGCGGTGTACGAGTGGCTGAAGTGCATGCAAAGTTTCCTGGTCATTTTTAGAAAATCTTGCAGATGGGTGGAAGACTTCAGGAACTGCTTGACAACCAGATTTAACACGTGTGCCATGCAGGGTGCATGGCTCAGCCCTCCTTGACTCAGTGACAACACCATATTCTTCCCGTTGAAGGTCACCATGGTTCAGATTTTCAGTTGTCACAGAGAAAGCCAGGATTCGATTTCTTGATGAAGGATATGGAGCAGTTCCTCCCCCAGGCAAATGATGTGCAGCACAGCCTGACATTGCCATGCCCTGCAAATGTGGTATGCTGGAGGGGCACTGTGAATTATCCCTGCAGTGGAGGCTGAGGACACGTGGAGGATGAGGAGGCAGAGGTGGACATTGTCACAGGACCAACGATGTGGCAACGTGGAGGCAGAAGCTGCATCACCTGGCCAAGTTGCTGGTGTGGCTGTGCAGGAACCACATTCACCCAGTGGGCCGTAAAGAACATGTACTGTCTCTGACCGTAGTTACAGCTCCACACGTCAGCTCTGCCATGCACTTTGGCAGACACCGACAGGCTCAAGGACTGGCCCACATTCTGTTCTACATTTTTGTGCAGGGCTTGTACTGCCTTTTCACAAAGAAATGATGGCTTGGGACTCTCCACCTCTGCTCGGCACAAGCCATCCATTCTCTGAAAGGTACAGAGTCCAGGACTTGGAAAGGGAAGGACTGCAGCACCAGCAACTTAAACAGGAGCACATTCAACTGCTGCAGCGTTGGATGAGTGCACGCATACTGTTGTCTCTTGGCAATCGCTTTGGTGATCGATTGCTGACGGAATTACTGACGAGGAGTAGGAGGAGCAGGGGCATCTGGACCAGCAGAAGATGGGAATGACAGACAACTCCCTTCGGCTGAGGTGGTGGAGCCTTGACTGGCTGAAACCAGGTGTGTGCCACTGGGTGATGCAGCAGTAGCTGCAGCAGGATGAACCACCACATCAGAGCCACGGTTCTCCCAGGCCACTTTATGGTGACTCTGCATATGTAGACGCAGGGCTGTGGTGCCAACATTGCCACCCTGGCCACGCTTCACCTTGTGACCAGATATTCTACTAAGTAGTTGATTTTACCCCCAACACTATGCACTGACTGACTGCTACCACCGCTGCCTCGGTGAACTCATTCGCTGCTAATTCCATGGCAGGTAGGCTCCTGCAAAGCACGTTTGGCTCCCGACCTCCCACTGCTGCCACCCTGCTGACTACTGGCCACACTAGCGACTCTCTGGCTCCGCCACTGGCTCACTGGCAAGCTGCCACCCTCTTATTCCCATGATAATGAAGCTCCTTAATCACCCGGCTCCCAAGTGCGGTCAACTACATCATCATCTTCGAGTACTGTCTGCACGTCACTGATCCGCCTCAACCATCTCTGGGTCAGGAGCCTGACCGCTCGCAACACCAGCTCCTATGCCACTCTCCTCATCATTGATTGCCCGCCTAGTGGAGGAAGTGGTGGATGTCTCCTCCACATCTTAATATTGGAAAGGATGGGGCTCACATGGAGATCCACACCCTTAATGAAGATACTTTGTTGGCGCAACTGAAAGACCAGGCGGATATGAATTTGAACTTCTATTTATTCAAGGATGACAACGTGTTTCGGAGCTTACAAACTCCTCTTTCAAGTCTTAGGTGCCCGTGGCCAGAGGTTGAGGAAGCGGGAGCACTTGCTATGATGCTGGGTTAGCATCAAATCGATAAAAGCGGAAGCCACAGAAACTGTACACACAATTCCCTTTACAAGTGAAGACATCTCCCAGGCTCTTAAAGACATGACATCGGGAAATGCCCCAGGATTTGCTAACATCCACCCAGAGTTTCTTATAAATAGTGGCAAGTACACAAGAAAATGGATGGCAGATTTCTTTACAGACTTAATGCAAACAGCAAATACTCCTCTGGAATTCAAACAATCAAAGATAATAGCCATGTTAAAACCTGGCAATCCAGCAGATAACCCTAAAAGCTACAGGCCGATCTCCCTGCTATCTGCTATGCACAAGTTACTAGAAAGACTTATCTATAATCAAATCAGTCCGTAAATACTCGAAGCAATACCCATCGAACAAGCCGGATTTCGACCAAAAAGAAGCTGCGCAGACCAAGTCACTCACTACTTATATCGAGGCAGGATTCCAAAGAAAAATGAAAACATCTGCTGTATTTATAGACCTATCTGCAGCCTATGATACAGCATGGAGAGAGGGGATGATACTTAAATTTCCCTGAATAATCCCCTGAAAATCACTATCCCGCCTAATACACAACATGCTCAATGATCACACATTTCAAGTAATCATGGGAACAAACACCAGCTCCAAAATGAAGCTAAAGAACGGACTACCACGAGGGTCAGTGCTTGCACCACTACTCTTTAGCCTATACATCGTGGATATACCTCAAACTAGATCGAGGAAGTTTGGATATGCCGATGACTGGGCACTGGCAACAAGAAGCACATCAATGGAAATGACAGAAGAAATCCTAATAGCCGACCTAAAAGTGCTGGGAGAATATATTAAAAAATGGCGACTAATGCAACTAAAACGGAAGTAACCTGTTTCCACCTTAATAATAAATTAGCTAATAGAGAACTTAGTATACAATTTGAAAACACCTCTCTAAAGCACAACCAAACACACAAATACCTAGGTGTAACCCTAAATAGAACCCTGTCTTACAAGGAACACCTAACAAAAACAGTTGAGAAGCTAAAAACAAGAAACAATATCACCCAGAAGCTGTGTGGAACAAACTGGGGAGCATGGGCCTCCACTCTGTGCTCCTCGGCTCTGTGTCTTGTATTCTCTGCTGCTGAATACAGCACCCCAGTATGGTTTAACAGCCCACATATACAAAAAATAGACACCCAACTGAACAACACTATGCGCATGATATCAGGGACTGTCAAATCAACCCCCATGTACTGGCTGCCAACATTAAGCCATATCCCTGCACCACAACTGCAGAGAAAAAATGCTCTAAAGAGAGAATATAAAAAGATAATGGACAATAGAAAACTGCCGATACACATGGACATAGAAGATGCCAATTGTGGCAGACTCCAATCCCGTAAACCACCTACCAAAAAAGCAAAAATGATTATGAGGACGGTAGCCTGTAAAACAACCTCAATGCATGGATCCAAGTACATAACATGCATCACAACAACATGCCTATGCCATGCATTACCCAAACTCCACCGGGTTTCGACCTGCCACGCAAAACCTGGTCCACGCTAAACAGGATCAGAACCGAGCATGGGAGGTGCGCATGCCTCCTACACAAATGGGTCAAACAACCATCCCCACTCTGTAATTGCATAAATAAACAGACTATAAAGCACATCATAGAAGAATGTCCAACAAGATCCTATGATGGCAGCCCAGAAGATTTCCTGATGGCAACCATTGAAGCGATTGAATACTTAGACAAATTGGATGTTTGTCTATAAACGGACAAAGCCTGTTTTGTTCCACCCTGCCACACCTATACATTCACATAAGTGTTGAGTTTATGCATATGTATATGCCTATGGATTCGCTTATGCATTTTTATGTGTTGCTATTTTTAGTGTCTATGCCATACGATAAATAAGTAATGCGATTCGTTACCACGAAGGGTGAGGAAATTGGTGCGAATCAAATTTTTCCTGAAATTCGGATTGAATTCCACTTCATCAGCTTTGATTCGCTCATCTCTAATGTCAAGAAACAACAGATAGTGTAACATCAAAGAGAGGTCAAGGACTTGGAGAAGGCAAGAGTAATGTAATTTGTCTTGGAAGTTAGCAGTTCATTGGTGAACTTGGTTAGGGCAGTTTCAGTTGACTGGTAGGGTCGGCGGCCAGACTGTAGCCGGTCAAATAAGGGAGCAAGATAAGAGGTAGGAGGCCAATTCAATGTGGACATGTTGTTTAAATAGTTTTCAGGAAAGTGTTAGTATGTGTTGCTGCTTACAAAGAAAGACACTGGGTCAGAAGCCTATTGAGGAGTCGCACCCTGTTATTGTCTGCTGATTGTGTTTCTTCTTTTTTAATTTTTTTTCTGTCTATCTATCTTTTATATAATTTTTGACAACCTCCCTGAGCATACCGGGAGCTCAAAAAAAAGGTGAGACCTCTAGTACTTCCACAGGCACTGGGTGTCACAGAAGTCTCTCAGCACCTTCTGCAGATCAACTGCTAGGTAGGTCTGGCAGTGGCACTGAGTCTGCATCATCAAACACAAACCCAGGTTCAAACACATAGTGGAGGAGCAGTAGAAAGGGGGGAAGGGACCCCCAGTTTACTCAAAGTTTATAAATTTGATCTGAATCTCTTATCAAAGTATGTTCTATCTATCTATCTATCATCTCTATTATTGAGATTAATTTAAGATTATGAAGACGATGAAGTTATCTGTATTATTTGCTCTCTTAATTTTTAAATGAAATATCAGATGGAAATATGTAATTCTATTCAGTATTATTGAGTATAATAAAAAAAAAAATACAGGCATGTTTCAAAATCAATTTTGAATCTCCAGTTAGTGGTCAATAAAATCTGTTTTTCTTTCAGGTATAAATGGAGGAATTCCAGGTTCAACAGGTAAAGTCTATAAATATGTGTGTAAATGATTGGTGATTTTTACTTGCAGTACCCTGCCTGACCAATAGGAGTGCTATTAACAGGACATATACCCACATAATAATATTAATACTTTAGTAATAGTAATGCAAAGCAGAATTAAAGCTTACCCAAAGATAGCTGCTTATGGGACCAGAGAAGAGCATGGAGCCATTGACTGTGATAGGTCTGTTGGGGGGCTGAGGTGGAGGAAAATAAATTCTTGTTTTGAGTTAGCCACAGGAGATGGCAAACTCTGTAATGGCAAAGGATGAGAGAGTGTGTAAAAGAAGGGAGAGGTGAACTGTGTCAATGACAGAGGACAGATGCTGGAGGAGGAGGACAAAGTTAGGTTATTTGTCTTGGCGGTTAGCAGATCGTTGGTGAATTTGGTAGGGTAGTTTCAGTTGAGTGGTAGGGTCAGAAACCAGACGGTAGCCTGTAAAACAAGAAGTGAGATGAGTGGTGGCAAGAAAATTCAAAGTTGACTTGTTTAAGTGTACTTTTGGGAAAAACAGGAGTAGTAATATGGTGCGACAGCTGTCTATATCTGTCTGTTTTTCTATCTATCATATATCATCTCTATTATTGAGATTAACTGAAGATTCTGGACATGATGAAGTTATCTGTACTACGCATTTGTTCTCTTGAATTTAAATGAAAAGGAGACCAATATCAGATGGAAATAGTAAAAAGTATTTGAGTACGTAGCCACTCATTCATCATATCATCATTGCTTCCATATCATCATGACATGAAAATATTCTTCCCCTTAAAGATTTTTTGAGTGGTCCAAAAAAGGTGGACATCAGATGGCTTTAAATCCGGACTATAAACTGGGTGTAACATAACCTCCCAATTCAATTGTCTGAGGGTTTCCAATGTGTGAGCTACAGCATGGGGCGGGCATTGTCATGCAAAATAATGAGTCCCTTGGACACATTTCATCTTTTCACTTGTAACAGTTGTTCCACGTTCCTTATAGGTTTTGAAAATAGGCCCCCGAGAGTCCTAGAAGACAGTCAACATCAGCTTTCCTGCAGACGGTGGCATCTTGAATCTCTTTGCTACAGGAGATAAGGGATGCTTCTACTGCATACTCAGCCTCTTGCTTTTGGGCTTGTAGGGGAGAACCCACGTTTCATTGCCAGTGACTATCTGCTGCAGATAATTGTCATTGTTTTCACAATAACGGACCAAGTTATCTACAAGAAAGAACTTTTTTTTTTTATGAATTTTTTTTTTTCTTAAAATAATTACCAAAGAAAAACAAATACACAGCGCTGAGAAAGCGGAAATAGGTCAAAAACACATAAGAATAAGGACAACTTAAATACATATGCCATTGATGTTACTATAATTTCCGCATTAACATAAATGATAGCGTTAAATCCCACACTGTATAAACAAGTTTAATACCTTTACACCTCGCTATTCCCCCTCTCAACCCTTAGCTGCTGTCGCTGGTAGCTCGGACCCCGCACCTCTCCCCCCGACCTGTCCGCCTCAATTCACCACACTTCTGCGAACACGCGTTGTTCACCTGCTTCGCCTCTCAACCTCCTCGTACAGCTTTATTTGGGACATAATCCGACGCCACTCCTCAAATACTGGGGAAAAGGGAGATCCCCATCTCTTGACTATCAGAACCTTTGCTATCAAACAACCCCTCAACCAATTCAATCGATAATCAAAAGGGTTAGGATTATCATGTGTATGATAGTCCAAGATTATAGAGATCATATCTGGTGCACAAGCTTGGGGAGAATCCGCCTGCATTGCTGTAAATACTTGCTCCCAAAAGCGCTTTATCGCCCTGCATTCCCATAAAAGATGGATGTACCCAACATTGGGTCTGTCGCACTTTCGACAAGGAAAGTCACAACCTCAGTTTTTTAGGAACTTAGCCTGCATTTGTGGTGTATAGTATAGCCTATGTAAAATCTTGAATTGGATCAATCTATAGCTGGCTGCCAATGATACCTTTTTTACGTTTTTGAAAATCTGTGGCCAGGGGAGAGGGGAGGTTTTTAATTCTTGTTCCCATTTAAATGGGTACAAGAGAGAACTTTATCTCCATACTGAGCACACATGTGGAGATGAATGTGTGCTCCTGGCACAATTTTTTTCCACAAAAAGCGTATGATAGAATGCTGTTCCTCTTTGGTGTAATTGATACGTTTCGCAGCCATCTTCACCACAGTGTGACGACTGTAATGCTAAACTGCAAGATCAGCCGGTTTGCCAGACTGACTAGTCACATGAAAATCTCAGATATGACCAATTACTACTCCTCCAGCCTTTACTGTTTCCAAGGGAAATTTTAAAGTGCTGAAACTTTTTGAAGACCTCCTATATAAGCATATAGCATATTTGCACAAGCACTATCATTTTTTAAAATAAAATGTACTTATAATATAAAAAGATATCAATTAAATCCTAAAATATAAAATCAGTAAACTTTAAAATAAATTAGTGACATACAAAATTGTTTTTATATGGAAAAAAATTGTAATTCATATAAATTTAATCACATAATCTAAATTTTCTTTATTCTGGTAAATTTCATTTTATTTGCGGTTTAAATTTTTTCATATATAAGGTGTGCAAGAAGTTAAAGAAGAAAGAATTGGGCAAAGACAAGGATTACTACCGAGTCTATTTAGTGAGTATTTATTGAATATAATATTTCTATTTTTTTATTTGAATAGTTAAAAAATTCTGGTGGATATGCTTATTTTTAACAAAATATCTCTAAGCTTTATTCATGGCTTTGTTTTTATTTTTACAATATATATTTTAACCGATTTTTTGAAAACATCTTTAACTTTTTTTTTCAAATATAGAATTTTTTTCAAAACTCTCACTAAGGCAATTCTCCATCTTAAAGTTCCCAATTAACCTTGTCAAGTTAAATCTTCTATATGTAAATGAGTAACCTCTCTTGTTCTCCATTTTTCAACCATGTATCGAATGACTAAAATGTTGCTTAAATTCTATCCAATGGGGTGCCTGATTTAAAACCCAAAAATATAAAGAAAAAATTAAAAGTTTTGTTTGAATTTTTTTTTTTTTTACTGTAATCATTTATCTGAATTATAGTAGTTTAGCATTAAAATTATTTTGAGTAATTAATTGTGGAAAAATTTTGTTTTTCAGAATTCGGTGGAAATATAATATCAAATGCAGGTGGAGTTATAATAATTAAATATTGTTCCTTTTAGAATTTTTTTTTTCTAAGACTTAAATTGGTTTAGGGCCATCATGACTCACAGCTGTATTATCATAGACAAATTCAATAAAAAAGGCTTAAGGTATAAACAGGACCAAAATTAGGTTAGATGGCACCTAGAATTTTTTATGGTGCCCCTCCTTTCCTCCTAGATATAAAGAAAAAGGTTTTGGAAGATTTTTTTTTACAGCTGTCTTACCATAAATACTAGGATTAGGATATACTATGTAGCTGAGAAAGAGTTTTTCTCCATCATATAAAATTAATGTAAAAGTTAAACACATACGGATGTAGCAGGGTTAACACACATGGTTTATGAGACATGTTATCTAAACTAAATGCAGCTAAATGTGTTAAGCAATTGCTTTTCAATGGCTTTTGTTTCAAGATAACGCGATGAGTTAAGAAATTTGAGTTAAGAGTGTGTGTTACCCCTGCTACATCTGAAATAGACAATCATCACAGAGACTTGCCATATAGAAACCTATGTTTAAGCTATAGCAGTTAATCCTCCATATTGTCTGAATTTGTGAGTATAAACTCTTCATCACAGTACCAGCGAAGTGCATGCGATTTTAACAAATTTTATAAACGCGCTGTGGGGAAAAAATTATTTGCTGGTCTATCAGGCTCTATGCTAGCTGTGAAGCACATAAACCAGTGTGAACGAAGCCACTGATGTGATAGGAGGCATCAGTCCTATCTACAATAGACACACATCCTTTTTATGGTCTTGCAGGGACAGTGTAGGGTTTGTGAAGAAGAGATATTTAGTTAGGTTGATTGAATTCCAACATAGAAAGTCAGGTTTTATCATTAGGGACACCATAGGGTGAGTTAGTTGTATGTCTTACAGCCAGGGCTCCTGCAGCTGTTCACAAGTGCTGTGTATACAGGGTGCTGCACTGCTGCACAGAGATCCCTAAAGAAACAGTACATTAGTTGTTTTTATGTGCTGGATCCATTTTTTTGTTAGAAAATCTGTTACAAAGCTCCTGCAGTTCATAAGTTTATAAGTGTAAAATTAAACTCATTTTAGTATGTGAATTTCAGTTTCTAGTAAGGGTGAAGCCAGGGGACGTTTGTTTTATCAAAAAACCTGTTACAATTTGTGCATTATAGTGATTCAGTTGCAGCATATAGCGTGGTTGAAATTGGGCCTGTATATTTTTGTTGCAATTTATATTTTTTGTTGCAATTTTTTTACTTTTTATGATTGCGATAATCATATTTTAGATCACAGTTTCTTCCAATGCTAGTGCGTGTGTGTGTATAAACATGGACAGGCATTCTCTGCCCTCCTTCCCTCGTAAGGCATACTTTTTGGATCGCTTGTCCAGAACATACCACTGTTTTTATCAATAATACTATGTGTTTAAAAACCGGCTGACCCCAATAACAATTTTTGGAACATTTTTACATTTAAAAAAGCATAACAAATCCCACAGTGCAATGTGTCTTTGAACAGGCTGTTAGCAACATCAACCATTCATTTACCCATAGCTTTATATGTCAGTGTCACTATGACATTATTTACTACTGTTGAATTTGCATTAAAGGGTTTGGGGGAAGGTGGAGAGAGAGAATGCAAAAAATTGAGAAAGACAACAGAGTAAAAATGGGTCCTGAAAGATCTTAGAGTCAATTGCATTAGTTTTGGTTTGAGTTGAATCGATTTGGTTCCAAATCTAATTTTTTTTTTTGCTGATTCGTTAGAATTGGACCTAAAACAAATTTTAAGACATGCACTCATATCTGATTCAGCCTAAGGCACTGTGATAAATCTGGTGCACAGCTAGACAGCCTAAGTTTACACCATCTACAGTTAGTCAGAACCTTTGTCTGCTTTATGGTATACAGACCTTTGTTTGTTTTTTGCTATATAATGTCACATGGAGTCACTTCTCAGGAATTTTTACATAGAAAGCAAGTGAAATGGGTCAGCCATACAATAAACATTTTAAAGGCCAGAGTTTAAAGGGGGTGGGGGCTCATTTTTGACCAATTACATATACTGTTTCTCTACAGTATATATGAGTTCACACAATAAAACAGTTAGCTGAAGGGTGTAGAGATAGCTCCTAGG
Organism: Bufo bufo; assembly: GCF_905171765.1. Classification (NCBI taxonomy): domain Eukaryota; kingdom Metazoa; phylum Chordata; class Amphibia; order Anura; family Bufonidae; genus Bufo; species Bufo bufo. The sequence goes on from NC_053389.1 coordinate 40,556,900, forward strand.
TTACATATTTTAAGCAGGATAGAAACATAAAATGCATTTGAACAGTAAAAATATTTTTACTTGTACAACATTCAACATTTTTGTCTTTCTTTTGTGTATATATGACTAGAAAGCATCTCGCTCCATGACTTCAGCAAATTTTTATGGAGTTTTTGTCATATTTCTAAGCACATTTTCAAAAAACGAAGTTAAACAAAGCAAAATATAATTTAAATAAAGTAACTTTTTGTAAGCCATAAAAACACATGTTTTAGCTTCATGTAGGTAGAAAATAAATCACATTGACTTTAACATATTAAAGAACTGTACGTGTTTGTTTGTTTCTCTCTTTTTGAAGGTGATTTAGTCACAGGAGTTGGTGAAACAGCAGGAGATCTGACAAAATCATTAGGTAAGTAATTACAGAAGTTTATTTTTGAAGTAGTGTAAGTAACAGTATCGCTAACAATGAAGTTGTCAATGACTTAATAGTAGCAACAATAGCGTTAACAGTACACTAAAGCTACTTTCACACTTGCATTGTCTTCCAGTATTAAGATTTGGCAGGAAAAAAAAGTTTCCGCTTAGTCATCATACATTCTGAATGAAAAAAGATCCATTCAGGAGGCATCAGGATGTCTTATGTTCAGTCAGCAAACTGCATTTTTTTTGTCCAGTCATAAACAAGGTAAAAAATGGATCCGGCTGTGAAAACAATGTAAGTTAATGGTAACAAATCTTCTTATTATGGAAACTAAAAAACTGGATCCGTCACCAATTGACTTTCAATGTATTTAATGACGGATCCGTTTATTTCCATTTTGATGGAACAGATGCATGCTGACATGTAAAATCAAAACAAATCAGTTTAGTTCCAGCATTTAGGTCCTATGCCGGATCTCAATACCGGAAAAAACAACGCAAGTGTGAAAGTAGCTAGTTGGGACAGTTTAATTTGACATAAAGAGTGGCATGACATTATCAAACGTATAGTGGTAAAAGTAGTAATGGAGACATAGATAAACAGCAGTGACATATTAAACAGCAGTGACATTAAAGGGGTTGTCCGGGTTTAGAGCTAAACCCAAACATATCCCCATTTTCACCCAGGCAGCCCCCCTCCTTTGCCCTGTGCTCCGATGCTCTCCTTTGCCCTGTGCTAAATCGTGCAGGGCAAAGGCATTTTCTGGAGTCTGGTGAGGAACAGGGCTCTCCATAGGGCTGCCAGGCGGAGGCTTCTGCCTGTCACGGTGGGGAGTGAGGGAAACCCCCCACCGTCCAGTAGTAACTGTTACTAGGCCAGACAACAATGAGGGGAGCAGGCCACAACCTACAGCCGACCTAATCCTGACCCTGACCGCATGAGCAAACCCTGAAGGTGGGAGGGCTCATGCACTGGAACCTGGATCCTGCTGACCCTGATGGTCCCTGGCATATGGGTCAGGAATAGGA